>NW_010528298.1:0-43843 GCF_000687285.1 Phaethon lepturus | reverse complement strand
AACAACAAATATAAAACTTTATAAAGAGAGTATTGCTTTCTCTATATAGAGGTTCAAGTTCAGCAGAGCACTGCAAAGTTCAGAGGTCAGAAAGCTGCACTGAAATTCAGTAGAAAGTGTTGAAGTTTAAGATTAGATTCACCGGACGGTGAGGATGCTGAGTGTTCACGTGAGATACCAGTGCTAGAAACCTGGTGTGCTTTAACTCACACCTGTGTGGATAAGCATGGTTACAAAGCTCACAAAAACCCAATAAATTCCCCATGGGTCCATCCGAAGCCTTGGGAAAAAACATAAAAATAAAGGAAACTTCTGATCCTTGTTTGCTTGTTGAATGTTCTCTCAAAAAATAGAACATACTCTATTATTGGCTTTTTTAATGAATAATTTGACTGTAGTATCTGCTGGCAGCAGACACTATCACTGAAAGGTGGAGAATTTTGTAGGTGGTTCATCATAAAAATAATGTAAAAACCTCTGGAAAGTAAAAGAAGAGGGTATATGAGGCAGAAGATGGGCTTCATGGAAATAGACACTCATTTTAAAAAAAGTAAATTTCTTTTATATTTTAAAGATATTTTAAATATGAAAATAAATAGGTATGGTGTAGCAAAAAGAATTTTAAGGTTGTTTTGTTCTGCTGTTTGTTAGCTAAGGAGAAAACATTTCCAAATACTATGGAGGTGAGTAGAGTCACACGTTATGCAGGTATAATCAGGTCTATAATTCCTTCTGTAGAAAGCTGGGGTTTTGTCAGACAAACACAGAAAACTTAGTAAAGGAGGAAGTTAGACAAGGCATTACATAACAGAAAAAAAAGGAATAGCAAATGACAAGCATTTACATTTTGTTTGATATTTTAGAATAAGTTAGTGTAAAAACAGAGCCAATAACAGGATGATTTTTTTCACTGAAAAGAGAGTAGTAGACTAGGGATTGGTAGAGCTCAGAGTTTTATGAGAAAAAAATTTAGGGAGAAAGGTGCATCCAGGCACAAATAATGTACCCAGAACAACTCAAAAAAGCCAACCATACCACAAAGTAGCTCAAAGAGAAAAGCAAGACCAGAGGAGGAGGGAGTGTTTGTAAATAGCAATGATAGAGATAATTTTGCAGAAAAATGCAGAACCTTGTAAGTGAATGTGTGGAATTTTGGTCAAATATTGATTGGGGCGGGGGAAAGGCATAGCATTCAAAGGGAATAAGAAGTGGTGGTTCACAGTTAGAGCAGAAGTCTCTTGATAGCTATCACCAGGCAGATAAAACTGAGGTGAAAGACTCACTGCATTCAGACTGTGGAAAGGAGGATGTGTTTGGCAGGGAACAGGAACAATCAGCTACAGGGAAAGAAAAAGGAAGAAAAAATTTATCTTGAGTAATTGTGAACTTGCAAATGGAAAATGGCGATTCCTTTGGTACTGAGAGGTGAGAGAGAAGGAATTCAGGCTGGTTCATGTGCATAACCTGCAGCAATCAGGGGATGGTAGTACAGGCAGAGGGAGGGTCGAGCCTGAATGTAAGTGCTCGAGGCAGAAAGGTCAGCTTGAGCATCATTCAGCAACGCTTGTAAAAGAGGATGTTCAGGGTAAAACTCAGTCTGGAACCTAGAAGTCATTGGCGTATAACTCTGGTAAACAGTGGATCTACTGCATGCTTCAATGTTAAAGTAAGAGTAGACAAATGCAGGAAGCAACCTGGCTGCCCAGGCAAAGGTGTGACAGGAACAGGGGCTGGCACTCAGCTCAGAGGTGTGGAAGAGGGCCCACCCTAAGTCCGGTGACGTATCTGACATTGCATGGGTGACACAGGTACCTCTGGGCACCTCAGATGGCACTAGAGATATAATTAGGCACGTAATTGCTCCTTATATATGTACGCACTAAAATACATCTGATAGGACAACCTGACTTTTATTTAGAAGTCATACTTCTGCATAAGCAGCGGCTTTACAAAGGAGAATAAATAGCATGACCTACCTGACAAACTATCAAATTAAAGCATGGGTTTTCCATGTCCATATCATAGGACAGAAGTGGAATTGGTGTCAGAGCTTCCAACCTCTTGTCATGCTACTGAAGCTAAGTGATGATGGTGGGGGTAACCTTCCTTTCAGTGGAAAGACAAAAGCTGTACTGAGGGTGATTTGAAGTGGCTCCTGCAAGGATTGGATGGTCTTCCTCACTGTGTTTGACATGACAGCAGAGGAGGGAGTAAGATTAACACGGGGCAGGACAATAAGAAGGGACTGAAAGTGGCCCTTGGAGTGGGAGTAAAGAGCTGAAGTTCAAGACAGAGACTAGGACCCCCACAGCAAATTAATTTGGTACAGTAACACTCAACACCTGGCCCCAAAGGAATGTCTAGATAATTGCAGGTAAAAGTTGGTCAGAATTCCTTGCATTGAAGGGTTTACAAATTAAATAAGGAGGCCAAACGAATTAAATGAAGAGAGAAGTGCACAAAGCAAGGAAGAAGAAAGGTCCCTGGCTGTGTTTGTGCAGAGGAGCAAGTGTGCACACACCGTTACACCAGAGCCTTACCTCCAGAGCTACTGCACCGTTTTTCCCTTGGTGGGGTACTTCGTACGCCTCAATTTGCTGCTTCGTGAGTCGGGCTAGCTTCTCCGCAAGGTCCCGCCAGTATTTGCCAAGCTTGACAGCTGAAGTCAAAATGATGGTGTCCTGGGTAAGACGTGCCACTAATCCCTGGCAATCTATTTTCAAAAGTGCCTGCAACAATCATTTTCGTTAGTGTTCCTTCACCAGTTATTGCAAACAAAATTATTATTATTTGGTTTTATTATCATTTTATCATTATTAAAATTTGGTTTTATAGATCTATTCTGCATTTCTAACCAGACAGGAAGGCTTTTTGTCTATTTTATGTTCTCACAAATATGTAACTTTTTTCCTTACAAAAAGGTGTTGCCAACAGTTTCATAGGAAAACTGCCCACAAGCTTAAGAAAAAATTAAGCTGGCATTCGGCTGCTTCAACATTCCAGTGTCACATGGATCCTGCCAAACTTACAGATCCTGAAGGAAAAATATGCTTCTCCAACAAAAATATTTAAGACATTAAATTTAGCTTCTCAAAAGTATGACATGAAAGTTAAAAATTAAGTTAGAGGACTATTATACTAAGGTGTGGTCTTTTGTCTACTGCTTTTCTGGAAAATCATTGATTATGTTAGCATCTTCTGATTTACTCCTCCCACAGAACAGATAATTTGCTGACCATTAAGCAGAAATACAAACATAAAACTCTTCCCTCCCCCATGCCAAATAAGCTTTTAATACTAAAATAATGAAAATGGTTCCAGGATTGAAACCCTGAAATGCAGATATGTTGTGTCCTCCTTCCTTTCTTTGTTTGGATAAGAGATAATGAGAAAAATAAGTGATGTTTTTTCTTGTCCTCGAATTAACAGCAAAATTTTCCACTGAACATGTTGACTTTTTCAGTGAAAGATCAAGAACAAAATCCAGATGTTTTCCTTGGTTCTTAGATACTGATTTTTAATAAAACAGCAAACATTTCTGCAGAAATCAGACATTTGTGTGATTTAATTGTAAAACAATTTTCCATTAAAATCCTCATTGCAAACAGTAGAACTTTTGGTAGGCAAGATGTTTGTCTAATGTAATTAACTGGAAAATACTCAAGACAGTTCCCAAACTCTCTCATACTAGTGCCTCTCTAGAAGGAAATACTGAAGTCACAGCAGTGAGGAGCTGACTACAGTACCAAATCTCCCTATACTTTGGCAAAGTGGAGACAAAGTTGTTTAGTTTGCCTTTGCTCTGATAATCAAGAACCCTATTAAACATAAAAAGAGGAGATTAATTAAAAGAAATAACCAGTAAATTCTACCCGAAAGTGACCTGGATGATATCTAGCTTTAAGTCTAGCTTTACAGAGACAAGGACCTGTATTGGCACTTCATAGGTCAAAACCATATACATTTCAACAAAATGGGACATCTTGTTAATCTAACTATGCCCCACCTTTTGCCTGTTCTGTAATGAACTCTTTGTTTTACTGTATTCAACTGAAGGTTTGGACCATTTTGACCTTTAACTCCTCGCCCCCCTTTTTGTACAGAGACACGGCAGACTAAACTGTACTTCGTACTTGCTTAGTTTTATTCCACAGAGTTTAATGCAGTCTTAAGAGTTGTAAGTGGTTACTGCTACCAAAATATTCTGAATCCTGCCAAAACTGCTGTCAGCACTTCAAAGGGGATAGACTAGCTATGAGAAGTAAACCCTGTTACGGTTTGCAATTCAGGATAGTCAAAAGGCTTTTGATGAAAGGCTACAATGTGAATTTTTAAATACCCATTTTTATAATACTTTATTTTCATGAGAAATTTAATTCTTTTCTGTCCCTAAATAGGCTGGTAGACTTTTCAGTCAGAGCCAAGGACAGTATTGAGTAATCATTAATTCCAAATTAATTTACACAGATCCATAAATGAATTAAGATGGTTAACTATTCAACCTATTACCTGGAAGCATTTAGAATAAAACCACTTTTGATTCACGTGTAACAGTACTGAATCACATAGAAGTTGTCCAGTGGCTTACAAATGGGCCCATGAAAATATGTGCTGAAATACCTACAATATTGTCCTTAGGTCACTACAACATTGACTATGAAATTGCTGTATGTGGATAGAAATTCTTGTCTTCAACATGTGGGTCAGGATTTCCTTGCTTTAAAAATATGAAGCAAATGTAGACATGCGCCTTAGAGTACACAAGATAGATATATAAATAATGGAGTTTCCACGCTACAAGGTTACTAAATACTTCACAATGGGAATGTGAATTGCTCAGGGAAGCAATTTACCATGATGACTTCCATGACAAAAGACAAAACTATTTCAATCACGGCCGCTTAAAAGAAAAAAAAAAAAAAGGAAAAAAAAAGCCAACCCAGTCAACCTAATAAATGAGCAAGGCTCCTGGAGAACAATGTTTAGAAGTTATTCATCAAAGTATTATTCTTCATGAGAGTCTGGATGTATTTTCCACCTATAGGTGTCTACAACTTTTAGTAATATGTTCAGGTTTGTAAAGATTCCCAAAAGGGTGCAGGACCACGTTTTCTTGTTCATACATTACTATTGAGTAGTTTCTTGTCAATGCATTTCCAGTAACCAAGTTAGCTCATGCAAATACTTACAACAACGAGCTCATAAAGAAATACTCTTTTTTTTTTGTTAGCATGGCAGTCTTCCTTCATCCTCTTCACAACATGTGCAACTCTCTCTGATTCTTTATCAGCATGTGCCTCATTAAAGTAATCCAAAGACATATGTGAATATCCTAGCACCTCAGCCAAAGCTCTCCAGTCATAAACACTCTCTGATACCGCAGAGAGAACTACTGAGTAAATGTAAGTCAGTTTTTTGAATGGCAATGCAATTTGTTCAACAAGATTCCTGGTTGTTAGCTCACTATCAGCAGTGTCCATAGCTTGTTCTTTGGAAATCACTTTTACATTTTTGCAATGTACAAGACCAATCTTTCTTCTGAGAACTCCTACGTACCACTCTTTTATTTTAGTTTGTCCAATGGCTTTTACTTTATCTTCACCAAGAAGTGCTATTGTGTCCCCTTTAAAATATTCTAGCAAATATTCAATCTTATTTTGACGTAACACAGTTTTCAAAGCCACTCCATAAGTATTAACGCTCAAAGTTTTATCTTGAAACTTTGGATATTTAACTGTTGGTAGTAGAAGCAAAGGCGCAGACTTGATTTCTTTGCGGTTTTGTAAGCGCTTTGGCCTATTGATAATTCCACTTAATTTTGGAGCTGGATCAGGAGTCGTAACATGGAACTGTGTTACTTGGCTACTTTCTAAGACTTTAATCTGAACAAGGAAAACAAAGAAATGCATCTCCCTACATCCAAGCATGGAAAACAGGAATTGTTGGCGGACCATTTCACCAGTTTTAAGCTCGTCCTCTTTAATATTTTTGCTTTGGTCTTCCATCTTCACTTCAAAATCTGGATCACAGGATACCAAAGAAATGTTTAGATCTTGTAGCTTTTCAAGTAGAAATGTATGTTTTCCCCACAGCTGAAACACAACAGGAGGCATATTTTTCCCTCCCTTTTTTATATCACAAATTGTGAGTTTTCCTGGAATGTAGTTATGACCAAAAACTGTAAAAACTGCTGTAAAAGATGGATGAATATATTTGGGACCATAAATTCCAACTGAGACTGTTCTATGAACATAGTCCCAGACGTTAGTTGCTGGAGGTTGGATTTTGTTTGCTTGTACAGCAATCACTGCATACATCACATGACTTAGGTCCATTAGCTTCACTTGTATGGTGTCTTCATAAGTGTAGCAATTTTCTAGCTTCTTAAAAGGCCCTTCTTTATTGAGACTAAAAAAACACACAATATCACTCATAACTTGGCTGAATGGGTCGTTCTTCACTTTAGCCGCAACTTTCACCTCTAGGAAAATGGCTTCCCTCGTGTTGAGGTTGCTCAGCCTAAGTTCTATCAGAGGACTTACAGTGCTGGACAGCTCATTGTTAAATGATGATGGAGGATTAAGGATAGCCTTTAAACCAACTTCTTGGAATTCCCCAGGTAATACATGACCAACAGGGACATGAACGTTGATATCTGAGTCAGGTAGCTGTACTGAACCTCCTTCATGATTCAGTTTACAAACTACGTGAATGTCTGTAGCTTGTGTTTGTGCCCATCCAGGACTATGGCTCATGGCTTCTAAATCTAGGCAAGACCGAGTGAGTTGTCGGTGCCTCAACCAAGCCATCTTGTAAGCTTCACGGTCATTTTGAAGCCACGTCATGTCTGAAGCTACAGTTTTTTGAGGTATTGTCTTGTGAGGATTAAACCTTCGGTTATCAACAATATCCAGGAAGTCCGAGACACTCTTGGATCGTCCAGATCTTCTTGCCGAAGTCTTTCTTAGAAGACAATCAATATTTAGCTCATCACCCGAGGAAGCCAAAGAATCCCTGTTGCTAGAAACTTTAGAGAACAAATAGGGTTTTTCTTTTAAGAGCGAAAGGTATTTATTATTTTCATTTCTATTTGAAGCAGCTATGTCATGTACAAAAGGGTTGGAGGCTGACAGTTCATTCCAGAAAGGATTAGTCTTGGAAACAGCATGGGCATGTTTGAATACATCGGACCAGTCAATATCCAAATCCAATTTACTTTCCTTGACATCTGTTTAAAAGAAAAAAACAGAAGCATTTCCTAAAGCGCACAGACTTGAGACATTTCATCCATTTCCAACTGGTAGTCTGTTAAACTAACAGGTGACTAAATTTAACCTCCTAAAATACATATAGGTCATTTATATGTTTCTCCTTCAGGTTTTTAAAGAGTATCAATATTGATTTCTAAATAACATTAAGAATCTTTGTTAATAGAAAGAATGTTAACAAATTAGTGCTGAAGGATGTAAAGCATCTTCTGCGAGGTGCTGATCATTATCAACTCCTACGACTATTAATTGGCATGGAGTATGCTAAGGTCACGTAAAGTTTAAACCTTTATTTTCCAGTAATCTTTGGCCTCTTACAAAATGATATGGATTTCTTTCCTTTGTGTCTAACTCTCTGCAAAGATTAAATAACTACTGTTTTATTTTTCAAACACTGTAGACACTACAGATAATGTATTATTCAGGATTCCTTTTCATACTAGCGCACATGCATTTCATTGATAACATCATTTTTACAATTTATCTCAGTGTGTGTGGAATTTGTTACACTAGCTTTCCATTAAAAAAAATTAATTGCTATAATTTATGAGGTCTTGTACAATTTGAAATTTGAAGAAAAATGTTTTTGTGGCTGCTATTTTTTCTGAGATTGCACTTAAACAGACAAATAGGGGTGTACAAGTGATATTTCAATATGCTTTCTAATAAAAATACTCATTATTAACGGTAATGTCTATTTGTTCTGAAGACAAGATGTCCTTAGATTTTATATTAATAACTGTTCAGAGAAGCTGGCTTATCAGTTAAGACTTACACTTCTTGCAACAAATAGAGTATCTGTAACTTTTTGTGCTAAGTGCTTCTATTATTTCAGTTTGCCATTATTTTTCTGTATACAGAGGTTATACCATCCCTTCTTTGTACATCCTTGTAAAGAATTTTAATTTTAGAGGGAAAATTCAGGACTTCTATTCTTTCAGCCTATCCTTCATTATTACACTTTCCATAGTACCTTTCATCTCCAAGGTTACTAATTATTGCTCAACTGCAAGAATGATAGTGCATTCAGCCACAAAAAGAAAAAAAAATTGAAATGTTAGTACTTTTTCTTTCATTTGTCATGAATTGTGAAAAAAAGCCAAAACCATGAAGTTTTTCCACAGTTCCAGAAAAATCCCAATTTGGAAGAACCAAAGAGGAATCTACCGGCTTCCCAGCTGCCCATCTTGCAAGGCTCTAGCACTGTCTTGACATGAGCCTTCCAAGGGATCTGTCAGGGGGGAGTGAGGCCAGGGATGCCTTCCCCTCGGGCATCCAGCCTTGGCCAGGTCCACCAGACTGGGCCAGGCTGCTCAAGCATCATCTAAAAAGTCCTTTTGTCTCTGCCCACAGCCCAATAGCTTTCCTTGCACTATGATGCTATTACAGGCAGATCATTATTATCTATTACAAATAAATGTATTTAAATTAAACCCAAAAGAAATGTTAGGGGTTTTGTTTGTTAGCCCACCCTGAAGGGTATGTTTCTATAGGAAAAGTCTGAGCAGAAAACTCTGGCAGAACCTAAGTCATTAGCCTGGATGCTTTCTCATGCCAAGGTAACAGCACAGATTACTGGGGTGCAGGCGGTTAGCAAGGAAATAATTCCTGCTCCCCAACTCACACAGCAAGTGCCAGGCTCGCTGTTACTCACACCTGATACTGGACAAAACTAAGAGAATTCCTACGTTGTGGAGGGGAATGTTTTCTTTTGGGTTGAAATAGCAATGAGTTTAAAGCAATGTTGCTGAGACTCCAGTTTTTAAACTGGGCTAACTCCAAAATTACCTTGCCTTCCTGATTCTTAAAACTCTAAATTAATGTAGTTTGGCTAAGAACCCCGTTTTCTCTTCCTTGTCTCAGCCCCCAGTAAACATACCCTAAATAAAATTTATTCATGTAATGTTAATGATTCCAGCTCTTCCTCCCAACCTGCCTGACCCACGTTTGCTATGACAGGGGACAGAGGACTTCTCTTATATGCCAGCAAGTTTCTCCTAGGAGACCTTGTGACAAGCCCTTGTATTCTGACTACAGGGTCATCTACAATGCCCTAAGTAGTGCAAAACACAAGCAATAAAAATAAAAAATAAAAAAAGGTGCGCAGGTGTTTACAGGCTAGCTATAGTTCTTTACACTCTTGAGGGTTTTGCAGATTTGTGGAGAGCCTTGGTACAGAAAATAGCAGAAGAGACATACTGTATCTGGCTGAAGGTGTCCGGTCATCCACATCAATCAAAGTCCCCTCTGACCTGCTCCGTGGAATCTCTCCACTGGTTAGGGAATCCGTTCCACTACTGGAAGTATTCTCCTCCTAGGAAACAGTTAAACATATAAAACATCAGCAAGTATGCAATTTGAAAAAGGGGAGACAGTTGCAGAATAATTGAGCTTTGCTCCTGTGATGTGACACAAATGAAAAAAATAGTGAAGTTATGGTTTATGAGTAAATTTCTGGAGTCTGCCCAGAAGCATCACAATCCTGAGCCTTACTATCTAATTTGCAGCAAAACCACCAAATGCTACAACTGCAGTACAATACGGTACACCAGCCCATAGTGAAGTCCAACATCTCACATGATCAAACATCTTGCAATTGACACTGAGCCAACTGTACAATAACTTCTGTTCAGAAGCTCTTGAATAAAAACTTTTTTTAAAAAAATAAACATCTTAATTCCTGTTTTCAGATGTTTGACTAGAATCATTAAAGAGGAAGAGCTAGATCTGTTCCTTCCTTTGCCAGTTAATGTAAAGTATTTCCAACCCTTTCTGTTTTATTATTCTTCCTATCCTCTTCCCTGAGTGAACACCAGGTCAGATTTTCCTTTCAGTCTGTACAAGAATGACTTAAAGGACCCTTCTGCAGGGCCCACGCCAGCACAGCAACAGCCCAAGAGAGGACAGTCAGGTTTCTCCTCTTCCTTGCTTTGGCTACAAGAAGTTCTGTTTGGTTTTGACACAGTTTGCACGTGGATTGGGCCACATAATTGCTGTAAACCAGATGCTGTGGTTGAAAGAAAATCAACAGCAAACCTATCAATCACAAGGGCAGGGCAGGAGGGGCATCATTCTGAGGCAGGCTACGGGAGAATGAACCTCTCAAGGTACCACTGCTTAATGCTATTTTCAGCTGCTCAGAAAGAGGAGTTGCAGATCTTCAAAGGAGAGTTGGGTGTCCTACGTGCCAAAGTTACTGTGTCCCTGAAACAGAAACTGGAGTAGATACAACCTTCTAGACCTCTCAGTGCAGGAGAGCTCATTAAATTACTGCTATTAACCAAGAGGTCATTTAGTGAATTTCCCCCAGTCCTCCCACTGATCCTATACATAGTGGGGTATAAATGCTGATGGGCAATAGATACATTAAGACTTATGGTTTAAAAAAAAAAAAAAGAAAAGAGAAAAGGTAAAAAAGCCAGAAATGTTTTAGGTCCATCCACAGGATACAATAGTCAGCTTTGTTCAGGCATCTGAAATATTGCAGTCTGTTACTTCTGCTGTGGCAATTGCAGCCTAAGCAGATCTCACTTTATCATTTTTAAAATGGAAAAAAAAAAAAAAAAAAGAGATGCATTGGGCCTGGTTTTGCTGTGGCTGTAAGAAAAAGGAATTTTCAGTTACAGTTCTAGTAGGCAAGTTATGGGAAAAAAGAAGCACACCTTATATCAAAGCATTAACGAAGAGAAGCTTGGAAGCCAGCTGTCTGTTTCCATTGCACAATGCCATGGCTTAAGACATCTTTTTTTTCCACTGCAAATGTAAATTGGTACTTTCTGTTCTTCCCACAAGAGCTACCTTCAGCTAACAGCAATCTGTTCAGGTGCTGATTTGCACTCAGGCAAGACGCAAGACTGAGGTCAGGCTAAGCCCGACTGTCACCCAGCTGCTCTACTGTCACAGGGCTGTAAGGATTTCCAGGTTCCTCTGTTACCAGAAAACTCAGATGTTGGCTTTAGAAGTCCTGATTTCACACAGTAGTGAAAGTTATCCTCCAAGACTAATACTTTGTGGCTTCTGCTATGAATAAACCACCAGAACCAAAATGATAACTAAAATGCCTACTTAATCCCAACACAGTAATTCCAAGATCTGACATCCCACACCTGTATAAAAATATCACTAATCCTTCTGTCTCTGATAAGAGACAGTATCTCTGATAACATGTATGGATTTCTTCAAAGGAAATAAATATTGCTTTTCTGCTGCATCTCAAGATGTTGAAAAACTGAACACATTTGTGTAAACATGCAAGACTTTTATCTTGGGTTTCTGCTTCAGAGATTCGGGAAGTTTAGTCACACCACTGTAAGGTATCCAGAGTCTAAAATCCCAATAAATGTACAAAAAGCAAGTCTACTTTTTACAATACCAGTGTATTTGTTGCCAGCACTAATCTCTGACTGATGACTTATTGATCAACTGGCAGTTCTTTAAGTAGAAGAAGAACAGTTCTTTAAATAGTTAAAACACCCACTATTATTTCAGTAGCTGTAGGAAGTGGGAGGCAGTAATTAAGCATGAGGAAAGAGCACAAGAGTGGAAGTAGATGCACAGGGGCTAAAATAGGAAAGCCATGGGGAAAGGGGAGGGAGAGAGAAAGAAAAACAATCTCTTTACACAGTGGGAGTATATTGACAGAGACATGACAACAAGATTCCGTATAAAAGTTTTATAAACACTAAGAATTTCTGCAAATAGAATAAGCCATTTCCTAAAAGTTCCCTCTGGGAACTCCTTAAAATCTCCACCACTAGCCTGGCACAAAGACAGAAGAGGCAAATAATGAAAAGGAAATCCACTTTCAAAAATCCACCACCACCATCCCCCACCGAAAGCATTCCTTGGCATGAGAGCATGATGAGGGACCCCTTGTGACTGAGCCACATCTTCAGGCCAGCCAAGAACAGAACGAGAGAAGGGGGCAGATAGAAACATTCCTGGGCAAAAGATGACCATGTTTGGTCAGCATGTCAAGGGATGTGGGAAATGCTGGGGACAAGCTGTACACATGCCATCAGGTACCAGGCAATGTGCCTCCTGGACAGTTACATGATCTGACACCAGGGTTGGGTCCCATCTTTTCTGTGTTCCAGCCTTAGTGCTGGGAATGCATAAATCCCCAGTGCCTTTCTATGAGACCAGGAAAATAAGAAAAACCAATGCTCCCCCTTTTCCATGGTTACATTCTGTGATAAAATAGTATCCCAAATGAAACTTTTGATGGGCAATCCTATTAATTAGGAACTTAACCTGGACAACTCCAGAAGAACAATCATCCACAAGTAGGAAGAGAAATCACTGCATGTGTGATATAAAACCATGCTGATCAGTGGCAAAGGGGAAAGGTATGAAACCCGTTTGCTGCAAAAAGAGGGATTTATGTATAGGAAGAACAGAAGCTAAGCTTTTCATTTGCTGCAGCTACTGAGTAAGAAAGATGTAAACTGACAAGTGCTTAATCGTGCAAAGAACTATTTGACTGATGGTATGTCACTTCACAGTGTGAAGTGAGCAGGGAATGAAGAAGTGAAGAGGTTGGAAAGAGATCAGCTATGGAGGTGACCAGTGAGTGAACCTGAGTGACTGCTGAGAGATGTGGCATTTTTCTGTGTGAGGGGAAGAAAGAGGGTGCCAGGTGCGCTCTGCTCTTCAAGCCCGAAGTGCATTGCTTGACCCATAAGAGCAGGGGACTCAGGACCCAGACTGCTGCTGGCAGGCACATTGCAGCACTGTTACACAGCAAGAAAAATGCATTAGAGGAAGAAAAAAGTCTCAGGTAGAAAGTTCAGTTTCACAGAGGTCAGAAGACAGATTCGCAGCAAATGGCATTTTTGCTGCATGTGATGCCTCCAGAAATCTCTTCCAGGTCTTTTAAAGTTCAAGTGCACTTCGCCACCCCTCTCAGTCCCTCTACCAAAGAAAACATGTCCTGCTGTGCTTAAAATAGTGGTAAGGAAGAAAATTTTAAAAGCCCCAAAAAACACTTCCCCACTGCCTTTGCCCTCAAAAATGAGGAAGCCCACATTCCTTTGTGTTTTTAAAGTATCAGCATCCCAGAGCAACACACTAGCCATTTGGCTTTCATTCAACCTTAATCCTTCTTCAAAAGCAGGTTGTGTTAAGAGCAGAGCTCTCCTGTGGCAGTGTCTCCCCACAGACTCCTACATGCACCTTACACCCATAGTGCTACTCAGCCATACCGTTATTCATGGCTTTTGTATCCAGAGGATGCAAGTTTATGCATTTGCAAAGTCAAGACAAGCAACACAAGCAGGTGATGGAGTCGCGCCTCATTCCTCAGGCTCACTTTAGCTGTCATGGGGAAAATTGACTTGCTAGAAATATAGGTTGGGTTGTTAGACTTACTTTACAAGTTTGTTTATTTCTGAAAAAGGAGGAAGCTATATTCACCAGAATGTTAAATACAGTGTTCCTCATCTGACAAAACACTAAGTATATTGAATTATTTAAATTCTATTAAATAGAGAGAAAAAAAGGAATTCTAAAGAGAAAGCAATACACAGAAGAGAGATGGTTTCAGAAGGCACTACATATCACCATCAAATCTAAAACTGCCTATTCTCAGCAGATTAACATGTTTCTAGCTAAACAGTAGTTACAGTAATAGGTTGTATTTTAACAGTCACTCAGTACTTGTGGCCTGGAACAGCTTTATGCAGCTCAGAGTTTGGTGAGAGGCAGCTGGACCCAAGTTTACCAGTCTCTGATTACAGGGCTGAACCGTGGCACTGTAGCTCATGGTAGTACAGGATAGCAAACAAAGCCTTTAGTTGAAGTCATAAAGTCTTTGACTTACTCTCTCAGCCTGGTGCATGTGAGGCAGCCAAGAAAATGCAACTGTATCTCATTTTGAACAGCGCTAGAAATGACTTTCAATGTTTAACCTCAAGAGATCTCAGCCCTTACTAATACTTGGCAGCAACTTTAATGGTTTAATACGATCCTATTACTTGTCACTTTGCCTATAATGATAGAAATGCACTTTCAATTTATATATCTACTAGTTTACTCTGTTGTTAAATAGTTGCCAAGTTTGGCGCCTACTTTTTCAGTGTTCTGAAAATTTATCACCCTGTGGGAACTGCAGAGCCATTCACACTCCTTCCTGAACCCAGGGCTGAAGCTTTCTGGAGACCTCACATACATCTATACTACTGCTCGTAACTCACGTAATCGCTGCTCATAGTACTTCACATGAGCTAGTGTTAAAGGGTAGAGATAGTAGTCTCAGCACAACAAAAGCAGGACTTGAAGTGGGTCATCCCCTCAGTAGATTTTCACAAGTTCACAAGTGGGTTTTTACAGCTTCTGCTCAGCTCTGCATGACCCAGAACTGACTGCTTTACAGCCCGGTTGGGGAACACTATGCAAGCAAAAATGACTACTATAGGCACTCCCTCTACAAGGCAAGTACCCTTCCTTCCATTCCACGTATCTACACTTCTAAAATTGCTTGTTGTAAGCATAAGGGCTACAGCATTTATTTTCAATTATAAATTTTACATTTGGGAATATTGCTCTCCAGAAACCTCAAGAATGTGTAGTTAAGTTTTGATGTTGTCTTTTGGGTTTCATCTACCACTCTGAAATACTCCATGGCTTCTCTTTGGCCTCAGGAAAATAGAAATATGTTGCCTTCTACTTACATTGCTAAGTAACTTTTTAAAACAGGAAATGGAAAGAAAAGATATCACTAAATAATGAATAAAAGGATCCAACTTTGTACTATTAAATTGTAATATTTCTTCTTTATGCTGAACAGAGAAAACTTTGCAAATTTATTATCTTAATTCTTCCATGAACTCATTTCCTTACCACCTCTCAAAAGCCTCTAAAAACAATAATAGTTTAAAATCACACTGGATTCTCACTTATTTTATTGTATGTAACCATACATACTGTGGAAGCATAGCTAGTTTCTTGACTTTGGGAGGTCTTATGAAAACACTTCGGGCTCCTTCACAGAGATTACAATACTACAAGTTATTACTGACTGTGATGATAACAGAGTTATTCCTTCAAAATGGGTGTTGAAAGCACTCTGTAAGGCACACCTTTTATTTAGCAGTTTCATTAAACAGTAATTTTCCATTTCTAAGTGCTGCAAGGATGTTTCAATGCCACCATAACACATGCAACATTGCAGAGCAAAGGCAAAGCATGTATGTACCATGTTCTGCATATAAACTAGAGCCCTGCTGCCCATCCTTGGGTACTTTTAATGTTTGCTAGGATGAAACAAAAATGTCAACTATCAAGATTTTTGAACTACCTACAGGAGTAGGAGCAACCGGGAATCTCAAAATCCCTGGTGGCTATTTATATCCTTGTGAATTATAGCTGTGATCATGGGTTTGTTAGTAGATACCTCCAAAGTACTCACTATTTTATTTTGTTACCCTTATTTCTCCTCCTTCTATTAAATTAGACTTTTACTCATATCCAAGCTGCATGCAGAAGTTACACTGGGTCTTTAACTGAGCAGCTTACCTGCTAGTGACGAGCAGAGATAAAGCCTTAGACACCTGCACACTAGCTTGGCTTAGGGAGCACTCCCACCTCTGCATAGTATTTATTATGCTTTTCCCCAGGAAAGGATCATGTCTCTGCTTGTTAATGCAAAAAGTCAGGTTTGCAGAGGGACAGATATGAGCTGTGGTTTTTGAGGGCAGGAAGCAGTGGTAGGGGACAGAAGTAGCAGTAACATTAACAGTAGTGAATGATTTACAGCCTCAGAGCTAACTTCAAGGATAATATAGGAAATTTCTTCTTTTTAAGAAACAGAAAAGCCTTTGTATGCCTCAGAGTCACAGGGGCATGACAAAAAAAAAAAAAAAAAAAAAAGAGATTTCCTCTGTCCCAAAGTCTTGATTTTGGCAACATCTTACTGTTCAACAGTCTTCCAGTCATATATAGAAAATAGCACAACTACTGTCCACCCAGAAATTATCATAAAGGATAACAGTTTCCAGACAATCAATCCCACATCAAGTAATGAAATAATTCTTCATTAGGAACTGACAATCAGGCACTTATGAGTTACATGTTTCATAGAAATAATTACTTTTAAGTTTAAGGACAGAGCACAGGCAGGAGAAAAATTCCTCTTGACTTTCAATATTTAAATGTCTTATCTGGTCCAATGATGTGATAACAGAAATCTTACAAGAGCTTTGCTCTCTTCACAGCATCAGGGCAAAGCAGAATGCACCAAGGAACCCACCTGTAGAGAAAGGCCAGTGTTTTACTTGCTCACCACTCTTAAAGTTCTCAAAATTACAATTGCATACCGATTTTAAGCACCTGTATCAGCTGGATATGCAACATGTAGGATGATTTTTTTTTTGCTATTCCATCCTAAAAATGATATAACAAAACAATGTGGCTGACATTATGCCAGGACCCAGTCTTGAATATTCAACTGTAGAACTGAATTTCTTGTCACTTGTGCTGCCTGGATACAGACACTTTATTTTGGACAGATGTAGATTGAAGATGTATGGGAAAAACATGCAATGTGAGCTTTGAAGTAAATTGAACCTGATATCCAGACACATACAAGGTGCCTTTACTCTTCTGGTGCTCCATTTTCAGCAAACTGAGGTGAGCGCCTGGAGAAAAATACCAGGAGACACTGCAGTGTGCTGTGCTTTTGATGAGACAGAGGACTAGAAAGGTCTCTTTCCATAAGCATGACAGACTTTTGCTCCGGGGAAAGGAAAAACACATCATAAAGCCTGCGCTGTCAGGTGGACCTTTTTATATGGAACCACTTTGGTTTGGTATTAGTTAACTTGCAGGGGACAAACAAAACAAAACAAAAAACCCACCACAAAACTTACACCAAAAAATAAGTCAACAAGGCAATACACAAGGAGAGTTTTTTTTTGCAATGTTTAAACTATGTCAGAGAAGCTTTCAAAATGTATAAACTAGCCAAGAAGAAATCCCAGTTGTGTAGGGCGCAAATGGGGGGCAGGAGAAGGGGACAAGACGGGACTCAAGTCAGTTGTTTGTCCCATCTCTCCTGGGGAATATAAAGGGAGATCAATACTGAGAGGGCAGAAATGATGGAAGATGGGTGACACATGACCAGCTGAACATGGGGAAAAAAAGAATGAAACAGGCAGCCACCTGTGTTGGGAAAATAATTCCATTAAATACGGTAGAAGAAAGTATATCCATTTGTCAAGGATTCCTCTGGTCATCATTAGAGGTTAGTTTAGAGAGTTAATAACTGTAAACACAATCATTCTTCGGTGCATCCACAAATTACATTTTGCTCTACTTGACTGACCACATAACAGACACAGGGAATATGTAAAAACACAAATAGTATGTTTGATAGATTGTGATAATATTTACAAGGAAAGACTGATACCTATTTTTTGTCTATTGATCTGTTTTGACTGAAGAACTTGTTTAATAGTTCTTAGCACTTTAGGAACATAGTGAAGAGAACATCAGAGAAGGAGTTGTAATCACAGGGACACTTTCCAAGGTATACTGCAGAAAGTGTATTTTTTCTTTGTTGCTTTTTATGGCAATTATAGTCCCCAAAGTTTGGCTGGAACTCTTCTCCAGCAGCAAGACTTCATCACATTTAAAATATTTGTGCCTGTGTTATTAATAATAGGCTGAGCTGTCCATTAAGTCACAGCTGCCAATATTTTAAAGTTATTTTTGACATTGTAATCTCAAAGCGAAGAAGGGAAGCAAATTGATAAAAATCTATTTTGTCCTCTAAAAGACAAACCCAGTACCTCTCATTATATTGCAGACTCTCCCTTTACATAGCAATTACACATACATTCGACAAGCAAAAAACCCTCTTATTTCTATCAAATAGGATTCATATTTAAATGAAGGACATTCTAATAGTGAAGGACATTTGAATCTCTGAATAGTACTCTTAACTACTTCTTATTAATAGTATTGTTAACAGAATACTTTTCTGAAATAATATGACTGCCACATTGACTCTAAAATGGTAATGATCCAGCAACAAAAATGAAGTCAGAGGAAGATAAACTACCATGAAAGATCAGATGCCATTTAATAAACCATCTCTGGTCACAAAAGACTACATATTTCAGAGGAAGTAAGAAATCCTACATAGGAAAACAAGGAAGAACTGCTTCCAATATCGCTGGTAGTTTTATAACCAAATTAGGAGTGATTTTATCTTTTTTAAAAAAATAAAATACATTATTCTACAGTACCACTGTCAATCTTCTTCTAAAGGAATGGTCAAGCTCAAGAAGTTTTGAGACAATAAGTTCCGAACAAATTGCATGCACTTATGTGTCTAAATTTAGTTCTTAAATCTACTTTCCTTACAGGCTCATTTACTGAACCACCTATTCCAACCTATTGAGAAGAGAGCAACTAAACTTTTGTTCCTTACTGTTTGGTAGAAGAAGAAGAATAACATGTCCAATTGTCCAATCTCATCCATTTTTATGCATCAATGACAAAGTCAGTCTTCAAAGATTTTATCTTCTTTTACAGAACTGAAAGTAAGAAATGTGTGAGATAGTTGTTCCAGGTTTCCTCTTCCTCCAGTGCTTATATTCTTTATCAACCTTCATTCTCTTCATTGCGTCATAGTGTCCAACTGCCTTTCCAGCAGCAGTTCTCCCTCTGGTGATGCGTACCATTATCCTGCATGCAATACCTCAGTGGAAAGCTGGTTTTCCCATCCAGGAAAACCATGCTATTATATTGCAGTGGACAGTATTACCCACCGGAAGCATTTTAAGGTTGTATATTCCCTTGTCCTGCCTTGCTGGAGGGCTCAGAGGCAGAAACCGTTCCTGAGGTTCTCACCAGCCAGTTGGCTGACCTCCAAAATCGGTCAATGAACTGCTTGTACAACAAACCAGAGAAGTCCCCCGTGTTAGCCAAGGCATACCTACGCTGACTTTAATCTCCCATTGTCTCTATTCACCCCCAAAAGCAACAGTGCAGCTCCAGCCTGCCCTTCCTAACAGCCCTATCCCTTAGGCTGCTACAAGCACCCTACCTCCCCACTGGTTCCAGCTCTTCCTCCTGAGCCAACATCACTAACTTTTGAGGGCAAAATTTGATGAAGCAGCTGAGAGCTGCAATTGCTCAGGAGTAGCATGAGCAGGCACTATACAGATGGATGCCTACCCGTACAAGAAATCTTCCCCACTCAGCTCTATAACATCTTTCCATGCCATTTGCCATGAAGAGAGCACTTAATGTTATTTCTTCGCATTTAATATGGCAGTGGTGAGCAGAGAACAAAGACATAAAGCTGTTGCTTCCTTCTTTCTTGTTTCCTTCCCTAACACCACGCAGGTGCACTGGCTACAATGCTGTGCTAGAGGTGTGGAGGGAATTAGCATAGGATGGGAAATGAGGGGGTCAGTGGCTCAAGCTCTATAATAAGGAAGACTCTCCACTCAAGTCACACATCAAAGGGGGAAAAACCAAATGTGATCCCTAAATTATCATAAATTTCATCCTTTTGTACACAAAAACCAGTCAGTTTGGTTGAGGAAAAATTGTCATCTGCCCCAACAAACCTGGCTGATATCCTCAAATAAAAATAATGGCTGGAGTGATGCAGTTACAAATTGCTCAGAAAGTTGGACTAAAACCAAACTTATCAAATTCCCTAACAGTTCCTCTCAGATAACCCTGCAGAAAATCTTCAGAAAAATTATTCAGAAATGCTGTGGATTATACTTTATCAGTTCAAAATATGTGTCCAGTTTTTTATCTCGTTTATTCTGCTTTACTATTTTTCACCACAACTGAAGTTATTGCCTTTCTAGCAGAAGTGGAGGGCTGCAGATCAGTAACTCTTAGATATAATCACAGCATTTCAATATGTTATCTCCAGCTTCCCCCCTGGTCTGTCCCTGTCCCTTCCCCCCACAAAAAAAACTCCCACAACTGCAGTCAGGCTCCTTTAAGAATTTTTACATGCAATAAATTCATTTTCACTGATATAGTAGTCTCTGCAAGACATGGCCACTGTCCAGCTTTTTGAAGATCCTGGTGTCAATCCTTTGTTTTGCCTCACCCTTCACAGACACTGAGCATGATTACCTTCCAATTTCGTACAGACTGAGCAAGCTCAGTATTTTATACTACTAAGTCTCCAAAAAGGCTGCAGTTCTTTGACCTCACTGGCTTCCTACACAGGAAAAACCCTGGGCATCATTTACCATCCAAAACCACCTCTGCAGCCATATGATGCTCCGTTCTTTAGAAAGAATGATCAACTGGTACATGAAGTGAAACTGCTATATGGGCTATCATAGTCAGACTACAGAAGTACGTTACAGAAAATTGATTTGAGACCACTACAATATTTAGACATCATGCAAAACCACATTAATTTCACAACTATTACTTTGAAAGGAACTTTCATGCACTGCCTAGAGTTGAGGTTTTTCTGACAGCCTGTCTTGCAGGAGGAGGGGCTGATCTCTCCCTGCTGGTGGGAACTACCAACAGTGTCCCATGCATTGGCTACAGCAGATCAAAAGGAACAGACAACGATCTCAAATATCACTAAACAAGCCAGGGCACAAAGTCCCTATGTACCAGCACAGGCCATTTCATCTGGGGTCAATGCTTCTATGAAGCTGGAGTTCCTCTAGCTGACCGGTTTCACTCTGACCAGTAATAGTAGAGTAACCTTTGCTTCAGACAGAAAGAAACCAGGTACAAGGTTACAAGTGAAATAAGCTGAAATCCAGACCACCCTTATAACAGCTTTTTAGTACTTTGACTCTCCTAGTCAGGAACCTAAAAGTACCTGCCATGTGTTAGCAACACCTTCCAAATGTCAACCCTAAAGAAACACTTTCTGTTTGCATCTTCATAAGTTTACTGTCCTCACTCCATTTGTACCAAAACGTGGGAGGAACCATTCACAGCTTTTCCAAAAGGTCACTGACTTTGATGATCAAAACATTTCCCTACTTGTCTCACCTCCTTGGCAGCAAGTCTCAAGTTTTGCACCTTTAACTAGCTTTTACCTCTCAAGATAATTAGGGTTCAAAATGTGTGTTGTGTGAAATACTGCAGAATCACATATGCGAAATTCTACTGTGGTTCCTTTTTCTAACCAAATTTGTTATTTGATGGGTTTTCTATAGAGACCAACATACACAACACATTTACAGTGCAGTTGAAAGACTGTTTAGATCAAGCAGCTCACTCCTACCATTACCCATGTATCCTTGGCATCACTGTCAGGGGTTCCTTGATTGAAGAATGCAACTGTCATGTGTAGATACCGTTTTAACATTTAACTTATAAATGTCAAATCAAACACACACCTTGATGTGTGATGGCAAGTTACTTTGCTTAAGATGTTTTTCCTTGGCTCAAGTGAGACAGGAGGCTCCTGTTATATCTCTTTGCTACAGACACGTGTAATCCTGGCTGTGCGATTTATTGGGTGAGATTTTCAGTCTCCCTTTTATGGCAATTATTCTTTTATGCTCCATGTCATTGTTGATGACAAGCAGATATCTGCAGAACATAGGATTCTCCAAGAAAGAGCTGTCTAGTACAAAAAGGGAAAGAAAAGAATAAGGTATGAAAAATCAAAACTCAAATTAAATATGTTCTCCTTTGAAAGCGTCTTCTAAACTTCGATTTGGCAAGTATTCTTAGAGGTTCACGGTTCAAATGTTGTCCAGCCTGACATTAGTTTAGGTCAGGTCCTGACAGATTACAGTCCAGGGTTATATTTGTATAGGTTGTTTTGTCTGTAATAAACAGAAACGTGTACAACCGCTCAAACCTTGAATCATCACGATCTAAAAAGCTTCTGTAATGTAGTGGGGTTTTGTTAGCTATTGTATAGCTATGTCACATCCACCAGAAGTGAGAAGTATCAGCCTGCAGATCATCAGTAAGAACATATAAAGACATTTGTCTAATTTGGTGCAAGTTCTAATCTTCAGAACTTCAGGAGATTCTGCTCAACTTTACACCATTACAAGAAATGACCGTATGCCCAGACAGTCTTGACAAACAGAGCTAAACAGTTTGTTCTGTTGTGAAAAATAGTTCAGATCATTTTAGTGCAAATTCATCTCACATTTCTGATTTTAGCAAGATTTTACAATGTTAAGTCAATGTTTGTCATCATCATTCAGTATGCTGAATCACTAGCGTCCACACAAGTAATTCCATTTTAAAGTTCTTTAGAGATTAGCATTAAAAAAATAAGGTTTAACCCATAATCCATATGTGAACTTTTTGCCTGGAGGTAGAGTGAGCTTTTGCTCCACTTTCTCCGTATTAGAAGAGATGTTATTTGCCACCTAAGAAGTGTGTGGGTTTTTCAGCCTCCCAGATCTACCTGTCCCAAGAGGAATGGGGCTCAAGACACACAGATTTTGGCACCACAGGCATAAAAGCTCAAAACTTGGAAGTTCCTATAGTTGCCACACTGTTTCAGAATTTTGTTTTATTCACAGATTTCAAAGCCAAAAAACCAAAGCAAGCATCTTTAACCTCCCTATGCAGAATCAAGGCCACAGACTTTTACCTAGCTGTTGTGCCAAGTTGAATACTTTTTATTGAACTGAAACTGTTTTTAAACAAAAAAAATCCAATTTTGAGCCCCAGAGCTGATGTTTACATTCTGCTGGGACCCAAACAAGGGTTTTCTTTTACTTTTTCATTTATATCCTGGTAGAACTAGCTGGAATAGTATCCCTCTGCTAAGCTTTGTACAAATACATAGCAAACACAGCCTGGTGACAAGGAACTGATTGTTCAATGCACAAGACAAGGAAGAGCAGGGTTGGGGGAAAAATGGAGATAGACAAGTTTACAGGTGGAAAGACTAAAACACAAAGAGACTGATAGCCACATTCCACCGTCTTCCACTCCTACAGTAAGAACTGCATAAACGTGTGCTAACCTCTTTAAAATCCTGCTCCAGACAACTTATCCCAGACCACTCAGGAAACCAGTGACAGGGCACAGGATGTACGAGTGCCATGGGAAGAAAACTGCCACCAAGATCAGGTCTTTGAAAGTAACTGCATAAATATCACAAGAGTCCTTCTCCATCCCAAAGTGTTCACACCCTGAAAAGGCAATTAACTTGAGAGCAAGGCAGGTATTCCTAACACCCCCTGACAGCCCTTGGCGTTTCTAGGTCTGGCCTCCCTTTCCAGCTATGAGCAGAAATCACAACCAAAATCAGATACAAGGAAACTGTAGCTATATACAATAGGTAGCAGAAAATTACTGGCATATATAGATACACACACACACAGAGTTTTCTCTCTCCCATGTTTTCATTTACCTGGCAAAACAACTGACCAGTAGCCCAACTTAGAAGCCTGAGATAATTTGTTACTTTTTTTTAATAAATAAGTAAATAAATAAAACATGGTGAGGGTGAATGCAACTTCTGTTTTAGCAGAAAATTACTGGCATATATAGATACACACACACACAGAGTTTTCTCTCTCCCATGTTTTCATTTACCTGGCAAAACAACTTAGAAGCCTGAGATAATTTGTTACTTTTTTTTAATAAATAAGTAAACAAATAAAACATGGTGATGGTGAATGCAACTTCAATTAAGTTCAGCCTTCAAACAAGTTGTCCTTCTGTTTCTGCTACCATATACTACATGAGAAGAGGAAAACTCCAGGGAAATTCTTCCCTTACTGGGGAGCGCATCACTAGTGCATACAGTACGTCCTGCCTGTGTGTTTTGTGACTGGAGAACAATCATTACCAGTAAAAGTACACCAGGGAATTCCAAGGGGCAAAGGTTTCTCTCACATATTTTCCAGATCAGTAGCACTTCTCTGATCAGCAGCCATACTAGCAGCCAGCTGACAATGCAAGCCAGGCAAGAAGCTGTGGGTGGGATCCGGCTGGCAGGGCGTAAGTACCCGTGCTCTGGCAGACAGAGGTAACTCTGGGAGCCATTAAATGCACCTCTTGCTCTCCACTGATAGGATAAAGAAATTAAGTTATTTATGTTAGGATGATGCATGCTTTAAGCATTTTACAACTAGATTCACACACACCCTTCAGAGTTCAGATGCTTCTGAGTGCTCCAAAAAAAAGCAGTTATCCCACTGGGGAAGCCATGCTATCTTCCCACACTCTCCTCAAAACTATATGGAGTTTAGCTTGAAGACTTTTAGGCTTGGTTCAATTAGTGTCCTGTGTACCCTCTAGCTGTAGATGGTGCACAACTTTGCTCCTTGTCAGCTTGTAGTAGTCTGTTTGTCCTACACATGGAAAGTGAGGGAGCAGGTTTGGATTTAGCTTTTCTCTTCTCACCCCTTGAAACAGATATTATGAATGCTTCAATCAGAAACTGCTTCTGCTGAGAGCTATTAGATGTTTCCTTGGAAAGCTAATGAGATTTTAGAAATGTGTTTGTAATGTTATTCATTTCACTTGATGGTTGTATGCAGCTTATTGGAAGCAAGTTAACAGTCTGATTCCAGAGGTGAAAAACTGGTGTCCACACTAAAGAACAGACCACATTTTAAATGGGACGAAGAAAGCAAAAAAAATCACTGAGCAGAACAAACTGACATTACTCATGTTCGCAGCGCTATAATTTCATGCCGAACAACAAGTGACAATTTGTGCTGCGGGAATTAGGGCAGTACTACAGATTCTTGTCTCCCTGCTGCATCAACCCCTCCCACCTTTACAGAGATCCTGTTAAATTAAGGCTAGTGGATGAGATGGAGTGAACTCATAAAAAGGTTATCATCACATCATAGGTTTTTCTTCAGGGCTTAGAGTTGGTATTGGATGAGATCATGTATGAATAAAAACAAACCACGTAGAAGTCTTGCCAGCTGCCCCTCCCCTCCCCCCAGTTATTTCAGCCAAAGTAATTTCCTTTTAATTATCCAGCTTAGTACATGTAGAAATACAGCTTATTCTCCATGTAAATACATATCCAAAGTTCAGTCCCAATTAGATCATAGGACCAAAATTAGGCTGTAGGATCTGCCACTGATGGGTCACTTCAAGTCTACTGGTGAAACTTCTGGGTTTTTTACAGACGTTGGCTCAGGTGGGAACACAAACAACTCCTTGTCAAGTTGTTGCACAAATGTTTTGTGGCACAGTCTATTGCAGCCAGTGGGAAAGAAGCTGTTTGCTTTGGCGTGTTTGCAAGATGACTGGCACAATGGACGAGCGATGCTGTTGGCAGTTTGTATTAGTAAGTAAAGACGCAACCTGAATTAACAGCATTATATCTAACTAAAGGTCAGCGCAGATTAAAGTATGAGCCAATACATTTTAAAATCAATTTAAATACTTGTGAACTCCTATTTAATGCAGGGAAGTATTATATGCCTCCATGGAGAGAGAGACAGAGATTAAAGAATTAATTCAGAGAAAGCTTGGTACAGAACTAAGGCCAAATCTCCCAAGTTTTTAAGGTATTAGACAAGAGACAAGATCAACTGGCATTTCACTTGAGGCTAGGCCTGCTCTTGGGGTTGCCCTCTGACTGGGTGGCTGGCTGGCTGGTTGCTCCAGAAAGCAGCAGTCCTACATCTCCTTTGCATCAGCAGTGGTGCTTATCTGGTCTCACAGGGAGCTGGCCCCGGCACCGATGAGTCAGTGCTCGCCTGTGCTGGCCTGTGGGAAGTAATGGCAGGGTATGAGAAGTGGGACTGCCCCATTCAGCAGCAGGTAGCCATTACAGCAGCTTAAAGTAGTGCAAGAACTTACCCAAAGTAAAATGGCAGCTCCTTATCTCACAGGTATATTGTAAAGAGGGACACAAAGATTATCAAATACTCTGAGTCTCCAGTGAAGGCAGACTTCCTCTAATAATTCAAAAAGATCATCTCCCGCTTGAGAGAGCTGAAGAAAATGGCAAAGAGATTCAACTATTTACGTTTTGGATTCAAATAATTGTCATCCTGAGTCTTTTGCAAGTACATCTCCCAAGCAGAAGACCTAGAAGAGTTTCTTCTGGGCTGCCAGAATACTCACCAGGTTACCACAACGTTTCAGCCTGCAGTGACCCACACAGCAAGGAGGAGGCAGCATTTGGGGGTAAAATAACGCAGCTTTCGACTAAATAATCAGCCAGCTTCTTCCTGAGCAGGCTGGCTTATGAGGTGAAGTTTCAGCCATGCAGGGAAAGTACTCCTACTGTTAAAGAAATTAAGCAGTATATGCCTCCTATAAAATTCCTTGAAAAGGATGTCCGGATACATCCAAACATAAAAGCTTTTCCTCTCCACCATAAGGACACCAAACCAGAGCCCAAAACATCACTTGCTGCAAGCTATAAAACTCTGTTTCGGTTTTCTGAAGTTTTCAGTAGTTCAAAGCCCTGATTCAACTCCACCACTGCTCCTCCTTGGTAGGGAAGTGCTGCAATGCCTCAGCTTATTGCAGTGCACAAGAGGCGCTTTAAGTAAATTCTGGAGGGTGGGAAGGGAAGGTCAGCGGAAAGTGATATGACAGTGTTTGCTCACAAACCAAAATTAATGAGGTTACTAACACTACGGCAGACTATGAAGAACTATTGGAAAGCCTAATGAATTGAACAGCACAAGGTTAAGCTTGCTGTAGCTAAGAACATGAAGAGGCGCTTTCAGAGGAGCAATTTAAAATTACTCATACATGTTGATTTCTAAACTAGTTGTAGTTTCTTGGAAAAAGTTTAAGCATAATCTTCAGCAATTTAACAAAGATGTTTGTTCAGTGTGCAGAAATGCAAATAAGATACTGGTCTGTACTGAGAAGCAGATGAAAATATGGTAAAACATTACAGAGCCAATACATACATAATTTTTTTCGATGAGATATGGCCTCACCTTTACTCTGGAGTTCAGTTTCTGAAAAAAAAACCCTAGCTACTCCTGAAAATAGAGAGTTGAAGGAGATGAACTGAAAAAAAAATCAAGAAAGAGGGTAAGAGATGAGAGGAGAAGGCTTCCATAGAAGAGGTAGTTAAAAAGATAGAGGGTCAAATTAGACTAATTTTTGTGGAGAATAGCAGCAGATTACGGGCACATCAGGAAAGGGATGCTGTTGAAATAGCTCCTTTTCTCCTCTCCAGCCATGTTCCATTTCACATTGTGGGATCTGTGAGGTAACTTGGGATCCTATGTAGTATCTTGTAGCAGAAGGGATGCAAGAGCCTGCAGTTCCAGCCAGAGCTATGCTTATTCTTTGGACATTATTTTGCAAGTATGCACCATAGATTGTTGTGCAGAAATTTGCCATAGTGCAGCTGTCACTATCATAGAGCTCAGGTCTTCAGACAGGATGTCCTTTAGAGACCATCGGATTAGGCTGACTAAATGGCTGTTCTGTCCAAAAAGCCAGTCTTTTGGTTTTTACAGCAATATGATTTATGTTTCTGCATTGTATGTGCTTTTGGTGTTTCTTCCACCTATTTTGTATTCATATTTCAAGGGTGGACTTCCCTGTAGGGACTTAGGCCAAAGTTTACAGTAGCCTAAATGTGTAGATTCTCAAGGAGCTCGAGTTTATCTGCTGTGGAAAATAGAGACGAAAGGCATGCAACATCAGAGGTAGTGAATTTCAAAGTTTTTTCTTCCCTTGGATACCCTTCATAGAAATCTCTCAGAGACAGTCCACCAAACACAAATATTCCTGGGCCACAGGCCAAAAATCACTATGATAAAGAGTTAAAAGGAAGTTGAATAACAAAGAAGAGCGCAGTTGAACTCAATTAGCCATTCTCATAATAAGGGGAGAAAGAGGGGGGAAGAGAAACACCACAACATTTTAAACCAAACATTTCAATGCTCAATAAGCCTTCTATTGCAACATATAATTACCCTGTTGAACATATTCCCACAGGATATTGTTGTACTATATAGTTTAGTGAATACAACTGTAGTTATTCCTCATTTTTGTAAGGTACCCAAGGTAAACATTATTTTATGGCTTCTAGCATGACAATAACCAGCTTCTACTTGTGTTGTAAATCCCATTGTATATCTCCCACCCAACACAGACACTGTGCAACTGGTTTCAGTGTGTAAGTTCTGTGTTGGAGCATTTCATGTTAACCGCTGTCAAATACATGGTTTTGGGCTAGGGAAAGTGTTGCCAGTGTGGCAGTTTGCACCTTCTCAAGATCTACTCGGTAAGAATGATTCCCTCCCTCCTTCCCTCCTTCTCTCACTTACTCAGAAGGGAGCCTATTGCCATTTTATAGTAAAGCCAGTGAAAAATTATTCCCAAGTTGTTCAGATTTTGAACCTGTCTCCTTAAAAAAAGAAATATATATCAATGAAGAGGTGTTATTAGCTGAGTGGTAATAACAGGCGGGAAGACAACAAGAACTGTTTTTTTCTTGTCTTTCATTTAAATGTTTCTATGTTTAAACAGACCAGCCATCTCTGCTTGTCATTTTTTAGCCATAAAGGGAGTTGGTTCTAGGTCTGTCAGCATGATAGGTCTTGCCTCCATGAAGGTCTTGGCTCTTTTTAGCCCAGAGATATTATCTTTCAAGTATTGTTTTAATAGAGAAATTATATTTTAAAGTTCAGAAGTATATATGCTCTTTACACTCTATTCTTCTGATTTCTAATAGGGACCTTGTTATCAGGGAGGATTGTTATGTGATGTTCAGCACTCTGTTGCATACTCCTGATCCCCAACGCACAAAGCCAGGGGCCAGTCCCACTCCTGTATGTGTGGAGTATTTCAGTTCATATAGTGCTTTAACAAAATTGAACCAAACAGACAAACAAAAAACAACCAACAACAAAAAAACCTAGACCCCACGCATGGACGTGCGCACATACACACACGCAACTACAGTGGCTTACTTCACAAAAGAAAAAATGCAGAGAAGGCCAGCCTAATATTTGTTGATTTAAAATTGTAGGAGGTTCACCATTATTTATGCTCTCAGGAGAGGCAATCACCAGCACTTAGGAAGTGCCATACCTTTCTCCACACATCCTAAATGACCCTAGGGTACAATATCGTGCAATTCAAAACGTACATGGGTTCTGCAACTTCTCCAGAGGGACCTGGCACTAGCTATGGCCAAAAGGAGAGTATCAGACTGCAGGATTAGCACTAGGTAAAAAACTATTCCGAAATTTCAGCCCTTTCCAAAGTATTTTAAACAAAACCAGCAAAAGATACTTGGGAAAAAAAAAAAACTGAACTCACCATTCTGGGAGCTAGGAGCTTTGTCTTAAATCCAAATTATGTCGTTTTTCAAGACATCGGCACTGTTGAAGGAGCACCTATTTTTGCTCCGGCTTTGAAAAACTCCAGTGTGCTCAGGGTTCGGGTAGGTGCTGGGAGCACACCTGGCGAGCCTCCCTCTTAGGGGTGCTGAGCAATGCCTGCTGGAATGTGCAGTCTAGCAGGTACCTGGCACCACTTGTTCACATAGGCAGGAGGGAGCGATGGAACTACATTACCCATAATTGCCTTCAGCCGGTTTATGATTACACCTGAAACCAGGAGAGGTGGTGTGGGAGTTTCGCCTTAGGGAGGAGGGATAGGCACGCACAGGAGAGAAGAAGAAAGCATGTGCTCCTTGTGTGCTCCTGGAAGATAGTTTGGGTTTTTCACTTTCACAACGCCATGTTGCAGATATATAGAATTGCTGGGAGGGGGACAAAGGATGGCCTTCTGATAAAGGTCAGGGTTAGAAATAATTAGATTTACAGGCAATGAATACAGTGACCAAAATCGCACGAACCTGTATGACCGGTTTGGGCATCTCTGTGCATGTGAGAGAATCAGACAGCTGGGTATGAGGAAGCAAATGTGTAAGGGGTAACAACGGCCTGAGAAGACATCTACCTAGGAGGGAAAGCAGAGGCATGTGGGGGGGGGAAGAGCTTCTTTTTGGTCCCATAATCTTGAGGAAATAGCAAGTTTTCACAGACGTTATATTGCAGGTGTTTTTCTCAGTCATTTTAGCATTTTGTAGGATAACGTTGATAAAGATAAGAGGGACAAAGATTATAGCCACAGAGAGATAAGATAAACGGTCTTTGTGCCAGGAATATCACGGGGAGTTGGAGAAGAGATGATTTGCCTGTCCTGTTGTTATTTACTACCTGTGTTTTTATGGCACTTAGGACTCACAGCTGAAACTCCCCTTTGATGAAAAGAGACTTCACAGGCTTTCTAAGCTGCCTCCAAAAAGCAGAAGTATAAATCAAACAGGATAAAAAAATGGAGAAAGGCAGAATCCAGGATGTTTATGGAGGAGATAGTGTCAATACTGGTGGGCAATTTCCACCAAAGCAGCTACTCACCAAAATAAGTGATTTTGTTTGACCAGCGCTGGTAGCAAAGTGGGATGAAACTCAGCAAATCATTTCATCTGGAAAAAAATGAAGTTGAAATGCTGCCAACCATTTCAATGCCAACACCATTTCAACTAGATGGTCAATCCATTGCAGTACCCTTCAGTTCCTTCAGAAAACTGAACACCTTCCCCTCCTGCCCATATCCAGAAAACAGCCGTTATCACCTGACCATACGTGATTTTTGGGTGGGAATCTCTTACATTTTGTATAATAAAGTAAGTCATTGACTGTGACAAAGATGAAAAAAGAGGTGCTCCATCTCCAAATGCTTTAACCATCTTGATATATTGTTGAGAGAACCCTGTCCTGTCAGATGCAGGAAGTTAGAGTAGGACTATCAAATAACACAAGAGGGATACACACTTTGTACTAAAACTACCTATTACAGAAAAAATAAATAATTTCTACCTCCACTGCCCCTCTAATAATGTAGTTTTGAAATTCAATACCTGGAAATAGAATGCGTAGGGCAGATAAAGCCCTGTCAGACACCAGGAGAAGGGAAACTTTTCCAGAGACACTTAGGGACTTAGTCAGAGCTATTAATAAAGCAAGTATTTAATTTTTGTTATATATTTCATTTTCTGGGTTTTTTTTTGAGGTAAGTACTGTCTATCCTGTGTCTCTAATACTAACGACAATGACAGCCCAAATGAGCTGAAAACCACTGTTATACTAATGTAATTTAATAATAAATTAAGATCTTGGTATCTTAAACTATACATTTCAACCCCTTTTCTGTTATCTCGGACTACTCCTTAAAATTTCCATTTAGATAAGATACTTTTCCCCAAACTTCATTTCTCTTGAATGGACCATTAACGCATAGCAGAAAAGTTGGTTCCCAGTAGAAGCATTTTCAGAGCCAGATATTTTTGACAATCCATTCTTTTGATTCAAAGAATAATTTAAAAAATATTTGTGGGATTTTACCTTAAGTGGGAAAACTTAAGTTTAGGCTGATGTTTTTTAATGTCCCTTTCCACAAGAATGAATCAAAACTCAATCAGTCTAATCTGCTCCTCAACTGTTTCTCAGCTTGAAAATCCCTATAGAGAGTATTTGTACCCGTAGCTTTGTGGGACCCTGCAGGTGGGAGCCCGCTGACCCACATAAAGCATCTACAGGATTTCAGTTCACCTCCGGGTCTCAGAAAAGGGCTTGAGTATTAACATAGTCTATCTGGGTTTTCTTTACAAGAGTGACCAATTATGAGTTCCCACACTTTTATTAAAGTCTGCCACTTCTGTCTGGTTGTATAATAGAGTTCACCTTGAAGGCATCTCAAGTAGGTGTTCAAAAGACAACACTGCATACCCTGTTACCTCTCCAAAAACAGATCTGACCGGTGGGCTTCGGTTTCAAGACTCCTCTGGAACACATACTCTGCAACAATTTTTCTTTGAACATCGTTTGATGAGATGCTGTAGTTTTCTGCAGTTTGACTCATTTTCAAGGCAAAGTCTTCCAGAAAGCAGACTTGGACTGTTAGGTCTTAGGAATGTTAAGTATTATGTGGACAGTTAATAAGCAATTTCATATGTTGGATTAACCACACCTTAATTAAGGTCAATCCACTTCTAAGATATGTTTCTGTCACTGAAATCAACAGAATTTGGGAAGGAGTATTTTGGGACAGAAGCAGGACTTGTGAGGTTAATTTTGAATTGGAAAGTTTGGAAGCTGAGAACATGTGTGTGTAGGAGGCCCTGAATGAAAGCTGGACATGATGCGGTGGTCCATGTGAGCATGGTGACTAGTGTAGTGAGAGCAGGAGAGCTGGTCTGCTGCAACAAGGGCTGCCAACTCTAAGGCACAAGCAACATCATGGGATACTTACCTCACTTTGGAAGTGGGTGAATGCTGCCAAGCCACATCCTTTGGCTTTTGCAACCTTACTGGTAGTAGTGGCAGGATCCTGGAAAGCTTGGGAGCGTAAACAGTCACATTCTGGCTTGACATAACATAACATATATGGGAAGTGGCAGCCAAGTCTTCACTTTTCATTTGATTACAGTATGTGCTTTCCACTTCACCAATTTTTTCCTTTTTGTTTGTTTAAACAACTACTTATTTTGACAGCTAAACCTACCAACAATTGACAGGGTCAAAGGGCTCACTTCAGTTCTGTCTGTAAACATATTTTATTTGCCTGCAGCAGATTTAGTAGCTGTGGCAGAAAGCAGCCTATCTTTTTGGACCTGATCTCAGTTTTGCTGCAGTTCTCATCAGAAGAATGATAAACACCAAGGCTTCAGTGTACATTACATATTGTTCTCATCCTGTTCATTTTGGTTGTTCCTAAAGCTCATGAGAAAACAAATATGAATGCCCTGCCCATCAAACCATTAGAAGTGGGGCACCATAAATCCTAGGCTACGAGACAGTTACCTGTACAATGATTCCCAAGGAAAATTAGCTGTGGCCACTACACCATGAGTTATGCATGCACATGTGAGAGGAAACCACGGTACAATGTCAGGCCATTCTGGCTATAAAGATGATACTCAGACATGGTCAATGGTTTTTTTTTCTCTCCTCCCTCCCCACCAGGGGAAGAAAAACTTCCATGGCAGAGAATATTCTGGCCAAAGAAGTTTACACAGGAGGTAGCATCTTGAGCATGCCTCCCAATGAAATAACATTTAATAACCAAGGGGGGGGGGGTGGGTGTGAAAATCTGGTTTCTGCCAGGTCTATGCTAGAAAATATAGTATAGTTATGCTGGCAAAAGCAAATTTGGCTGGTTTTACTGATTCCAGGACTCTGAGTATAATCTATACCAGCAAAAATGCTTCTTCTGCCAGTTCTGTGTCCACATTAGGGCTGTTGCCAGTATCAAACATCGCCAAAAATCACATTCCTAAGGGAAATTACTTATACTAACAAAAGTTTCTAATACAAACCAGGCTTTACAAACACTAATGAATACTCCACCCAGGCAGGCAAAACCACCTTTCCAGAAAAATAATGAACCAAAGCAATCAGAAAGCTCTTACCTGGTTTCTGAAGGGCAAGACATAGTTCTGGGCAATGTAAAACATCAGAAAAACATCTCTCAAAGCATGTTGTATCCTCAGTGGGCTACCTTTTAGATTTTTGTCAAGGTGAAGACTTGGTTTAAAAATAAAAAATCTGTGGCATCGCATTTTAATGAACACATAGAACTTGTGGCAACAGTACCACAGTATGGGAAACTACAGCCAAAGTCTGCAGCAAAAATATGTACTGAAACTGCTGGAGGCAATAGACTAAATTGAAACAACATTGTGGAGCATGGAAGTTACTAAGGACAATGTTACACTGAGCAGCAGAAGCTATATTTGTATTTACTATATCTGCTTGCGCTGTGACAAAAAAATAAATAAATGGAATCAGTTCTCCATGGTGAGCTAGACCAAGAATTGAAATTTGATTTTTTTAAAAACAGGAAAAAAATACCATCCAGAGAGTCCTACTGAAAGCACTATTTTTCCAATTTGCATATATCAAAAACTTGAGGAAAATCACTGGTTTCCTCCAGTATTTTTCTTAGTGAAGGAATGCGTATACCATGCCCTTATGCCGACTGAACATTAAATTATTTTCAAAAGTGAGAATTTTTTATTCCTAATGAAGAGAAACCTTTGAGGAGGATCATCCAAACAAGCCAATAATATGAAGAGGTAGCTGACAAATTGGACTGAAAAATATCAGGACAGGAACTTTACTGAGTGGTGAGCATATGGTTGCCAAAAAGGACTTGAAGGGCGGGCTCTGAAAATGGTAGAAAATGTCCTTTTGCTCTCTTGAAATAGCAAGTGGGTTGGAAATTGTGCCCTAACGAAGGACCCACAAGATGGTTTTTATACCATGAAAATATTTGTGTTTCCTTTCTGTAACTAAAGCTGTTTAGCTTGGTTAGTTGCTGGATTACTTTGTGCAAAGTGTGTTCAGTGAACGGTTTCTTTTTGTATTTACATCGTTTTCACTCTGTTGCTAGTAAATCTCTCTCTTCCACAGCAGAATCTGCTGCGCTCAGCAGGGAAGGTTCTCTTACTCCATTCCCACAGCGAAAAGGCAGCAGGTGACCTCAAAAGAAGGAAAACAAATTTGGCTTGAGCGTGCAAGCCTACCACCTCAGTCAATAAGACGCGGGCAAAACCCCCGTGGCCGAAGCAATGTTTTGCAGAGAAAGCCCTGGAGAAGGGCTTGCAGTGATGCCTCCAGATCCGAAGCGGAAGCAGCAGTAGACAACAGGGCCACAGAGCACTTACTGCTGTAGCATTAGACCATGCAAAAGGATAACAACCTTCACATTAAGAAAACCCTATTTTTGTCCTAGTTTCTCGTTAAACCTGGTGGACTCATTAAGATGGGTCGCTTCACTTACATTGCATACCACCAAGGAAAATTTTCTGTGTGACAGTAAAAAAAATTCTGCAGATGGGAGTGATAAGGCAAAGGAATGAGGTCCAGGCTAAAAAGTTCATGTCTTAAAGAGTGATGAGCAGTGAGGCAAGAAAATACTGTTCCATCTCAAAAGATTTTCTCATATTGTGTTTCTAGATGTGATTAAAATAACACTTGGGTAGAAAATAACTGATTACTAGAGATGAAGTGAATAAGATTTTTTGTTGTTGTTTTAGCCTGCTTTCCTCAGGAAACAAGGTCTATACAATCATGCTGTGTCTGTCTAAGACTCCGACTGATCCTCCTCACCACTACTTTGTGAATCCACTAGCCAGTTCAGCTTAATGCAGAGACAGAAATCTCAGATTTGGTAGAATGCTGCAAGTTTCATGAAAAGGCTCATCCAAGTAAAAGAGAAAGAGAAAACTAAGGATTTCTCCTGAAGAACAGTTACTATGTTATTAGACCTCAGAGAACCACACAGAAAACAACAAATGAAAGAGGCACTGCTATGAAAGCACAAAATCCAGAGAAGGTTTCCTCTTTTAGCATTTAAAAGTCCTGTTCAAAACACAAATTCATGAGAAATTCAGCTCCAGAAGCTCCTCTTGCTCGTAGGAATACTTCTTTTTTCTTTTGGTTAGTCAATGTCTATACAGGAAAAAAAGAAGATATTTATGTACATTTATACAACACAGACATAAAGAATCAGAATCTGATGTCATTGCAGATCCCAGGCAGCTCTGTTGAATTAAGTAGTAGGTGGCTAGCTTTGACCATATAGGTTGTCAACATGGACCAGTTTTTCAGCAACAAGTACGTTAAGAACTTGAAAATCTGGCCACGGGTGCCTCACTGGGAGTCAGGAGATACCAGATGCTTTTGAAAGTCAAACCTTTGTGTAAATGCCTATATGGAAAGCAGGTGCTTCTGAAAATCAGATTTGAGCTACCAGGGTAAGACCTGAAAAATATATTCTAGCACCATTACAAACTTAAAACTGATTGTCTCAGTGTTAGATAGGGGATGAACACTGGCATAAATAATAAAAATTTCATGTTCTTTATGCCATTTAAAGCTGGAAGTAAGTATTTACTAGCTGTGGTTTCTTCCTTTTACTTCAGATTGATAAAAATGCAATTTTGGAAAAGCTCAAACACATTAAATGTTTAGTATTCTACTTTCTTACCAACCTGAATAATTTTTTGCTAAATATCTATCAATTACAGCATAATTATAACTTTTTACCTATAAACCAACTATTCATCCCTTTAACAGAGATTATATCTCCACTAATACAGGACCTAATAATCTCTGAAAACCTAGGGCCACAAATTCAGTGTTTTTTTCATAGTAAAGTGGGGGTTGGGGTTTTTTTTTTTCCGCTCCAGTTGAGAACATTTCCTCAGTTTAGTAGAAAACATTTCTCCTATTTTAAGTTAAGTAATGTTTTAGCCTGTATTTAATGATAAACCCAAATGTGACTGATTTGCTGAACTGTGGTCTAAAAAGTAGCTAAATAGCAAGTTAGCAAAGCTGTGAATGGAGCTAAAGGCTGAATTCTAGTCCCTTCTCGTAATCACCTGGCATCCTTAGTCATAGAATCATAGAATAGTTTGGGTTGAAAAGGACATTTACTCCACCCCCCTGCAATGAACAGGGACATCTTCTACTAGACCAGGTTGCTCAGAGCCCCGTACAACCTGACCTGAAATGTTTTCAGGGATGGGGCAGCTACCACCTCTCTGGGCAACCTGTTCCTAATCATAGCATGTTGTTGCTCACTGTGATGTTTCCTTGAAACGTGGTCTATTACAATAAGCCAGATGACTGCATATTTCTGCAATAACTGAAGCAATAGTCTAGGTCTGCTACATTTTTGACCTATCATACCCAGTACTTTGTGTCTAATACCTTAAGTATTCATTAGTCATATTTACTGTGCGGTATATCAGATAAGGACATGTAAAGATTTCCTCTCAAATGTTGCATATAACTAGAAATAGGAGTCAGGGTTTGGATAATGTCTGTAGCACGAAAAACAATTTATCTGTAAAACTGTCATAGAATTGTATGAGAGACCTGGATTGATCTGGTTTTATTCATCAATTACTTATACATATTTTTTGTAGATTAAAAATATACAGGTTTTGGTTGCATTTTTCATCTATTTTCCTTAGGTAATCTGATCATATTTATTTTCATAGTGACTCTAACCATAGTTCTACTATGCCTTTGTCACAGATTTGAGATACAGAACTGTGGACCCGAGCTCTCACTTTCTGTGTACTCATTACCTGGAAAAAGGTATTCTGTTTCTTACCATCAGGTGTGTCAACCAAGGGAAAAATCTTATAACAATGCAAAGAAAAAAACCTACACCACTGACAAAGAAACTATTCAGCTATGTAGTCACTCAGGTGTTCAGTTAGGTTTGAGTCAGCAAAACATGGGTTAATCTTGTTGTTGTTGATGTAGTTCAGATGCATATTTAACTGTGTATTTTGGTGTTTTGCTCTTTAGGAACAGTATTGTCATATTTACATTGCATATGTGTATGGTTTTTTCTGATCTGGAATCTAAGCTCTGGAGTACGTATCTCCCAGGTCCACAAGAAACTGATACTAACTAGACACTGTCCCACCTTTTAATAACTGACATGTAATTCTCCAAAAGCTCTACAAACGCCCACCTGATCTGCCAGATATTATTTCTGGAACCGAAATCTTTTTTCTATAACACGAGATTCCTGGTGCACTGGGAGCCCGTCACACTTCCTTCTAATGCAGACCAACCCCACTCCTTTCAGAAATGGCCTGGCAGTGTCGTCCTTGCAAAGGAAAGACGGGACCTGGCTTTAATACCCGAGTGACCTCACATGGCCGATCTGAAGCACGCATAATGGCCCTCAGACCTTCCTAGATGGTCTTTAATGTTGCCTACCAAAAGGGAGACAACTTCTGTCTGCCTCAGGAGCAACAGGGCTGGAACGCAAGAGCGGTTCGGCTGAAAAGCCACTCCTAGACCTGGCCAGCTCCAGGAATGGATGCTGTCAGCTCCGGGCCCATGGTAGTTAAAAGAGATCCTCTTATTCAGTATCACCGCCAATTGCCTCTGATTACCATAATGACTGTAATTAATGCCTATGCTACCAGAGCAGCGTGTGCTTGTTACAGCAACCCTCCGCCCACTGCCGCCGTTCCCCGCAGCGCGCGGCACGGCAGCGGCAGCGGCAGCCCAGCGCTCCCTGCATCCATCGGCGTTTTCTGCGTTGAGGCTGCTAAAAATGGAATACCAGTAGCGCAAGGAGACGATATTCCGACCTCATTTTCTGTTAATATCATGTTTCTCTCTAAGTTTTCTCTTTTCAGGCTTTCAGAGGTTCCAACTAAAAATGATTTGCAGCTTAGAGAAAACCTGCAAGGTGTAATAAGGGGTAGTATGATTTAAGCGCATCGTATGCTGAGAATGCAGTTATAAAAAAGAAATAATGCCATATCTTCAGCTGTTATTAATGAGAACAGCTCTGCTGAAGCGAAGGGAGTAATTCCAGTATACATCTTCTGAGGATCTGGTTCCTACCTTTACCACCAAAGCTGTTAAATATGGAACGTGGCTTCAGCACACTAAGTTCCTGTTAACTGAAAGCTGTGGAAATAGGAGCATATTTGGCTTCGAGGCCTTTATGGGACCTGTTCTGGAAGGCAGGTTCCTGCAACGCACTGAATATTTTCGGTGCTGACTGGCTCAAGGGAGCGCTCGCTCAGAAATCTTGCAAGGTTTGTTCCTGTTGCCCTCATTTTGAAAGTAATGATTTATCTTTGCTGACACCTTCAAGAGCAGGATAAGATCAAATAATGAACTGCTTAAAACTTCATTAAATGACATGGGTGGTTCCAGGAATTATTTTCCAGCAAAATAATAAAACCGGTGCTTAACCTGGCATCTTCCAGCATCCTACATAATTCTCTCTGGCTTTTAAAACAAATGCAGCGAGGAAGCAGTGATTATTCAGGGGTGATGAAATCGCAGTTCTGCGCCAAAGCTGATTGTGGTGTTAACAGCTGCGACTTCGCTGACTTCAGACAACTTTGGGTTTAGACCAGCAGTGACGCTGCCCTGTGGGTGGAAGTTCAAGTAGGAGCAGCAAATAGAAAGAGCTGTAAAGCCATCTCAAAATGTAACAAAAAAGAAACCCAGTTGCATTTCAGTAAACACAGACACAGAAGTTAATTGGCCTATGAAGTAAGATGGTTTCGAGTAACAGTTTGGATCCTAGAGGATCCATGAGGATTCCCTTTGCATGCATTTTTTGCTGAAGGCCAAGTTCAAAAACATGCATAAATTAGACAGTTAAGCTGGCACACTTCAGTAAAACTTCTAGACTATAGTAACGCAAATGCAAAAACACGTAAGAAGTGCTCATACTTGCCAGTAAAAAACCTTACATTTTTGCTTTCATATTATTAACGACTTTTTTCACTGGCTTAGTTTGCTGGCATTTGGGATTTCATTTCTATATAAAGAAATACTTTATGGAATAAGGGCTCATTATTTCTCTTTATTAATAGTGGACAAATTTAGTCATAGTAAAATGCTATTCATTAAAACATTAATTTTTTAAATATGAGGGAAAAGAACAACTTAAAAATCTAAAAAAATTCCAGAGTGATCTTCCTGACGAATGTCTTGAAATTAATTCTTCAGCAACATCTGCAAGATGTAAGTCATCATTTTTTTCCCTTCATAAACGTGTAAAATCATATACAAGTTCAGTCATGCTTGCTAAATTGTGGATCAAAGCCACAGTTTGTTATAATGAAGGGAGTACTTAAATATGCCCACTAGGAGCATTCATTATCAGTGCCACCAGGCCTGTTGTTACTGCCTTTGCTGCTTTTGAAAACAGACAATATTGGTGTTTGGTTGAACAAATATACGTATTTCTGATCTGACTTCAACAATCCTGTTATGAGCTGACACTGTCTTACAACCGATGTGACCTGTCAAGCCACACACACTGAGAGGTTGAGGCTCATGCGTGTGACTTCAGCTTCCTGCTCCTCTGTAGCTTGGGCCACATCTATGCACTGGCCAGGCACTGTCTTGCTCTGGTTCCTTTACTGCTGTTTATTTGCTGACCAGCTGCACCTGGAGCACTTGGTTATAGAGCAGGGGACTGAGCTGGGTTGCCCCATGTAGAAGGACTTCTTCCAGGACTCATTTCTCTGGTTACAACAGTGCTACTTCCATGCCAGACCCTACAACTCAGGTCTCAACCTCACATCCCCCTTTCCAATATCCAGAGTCTCCTTCATACATTGAAGCAGATGAATCTTGAAAGGAAACATACTAATGAAGTTGGAGAATCAGTCAATCGTAGTTGCAATTAGAACCATTCATCCAAAGCATGTCTGCATGCATGTTTCTATATTAAGGTTGACATCATTATGAACCTCCAGAGCTTATATAATTGGTGCCTCTTCTGTTCAAAGCTTGATTGAGTGCTGGACACTGGGAAATGCAGTTAGGAGCCAATGAAAAAGTCATAAAATATTTTGATGAATTTGAGTGTCTCATTTTATTTGTCAGCCATACTTTCTTTGGAACTTTCCTCCTCCTCGGAATCTCATGCACCTCCAAGAATTTCTAACTTCACATCTTTTTGGTGGATTTGTCCTAGAATATAACCCTTGGCAAATCATTCCTGCCAAAATGTCTGTGGCAGTTCAGAAATTACACCCTTCACAGATTTTTATCCTTGCTTCTCTGCCAAGGATTCTGTAGCTAGAGCTCTTCTAGCATAACATACCAGGTGAGCGCTCCTCATTGCATATATAATTTGAAACTGTACCATAAAAATCCTCCTACTGAAGCCCCATTCTGCCATTTGAATTACAAGGTGCTAATCATTGCTTGATATTTTATTTCTAGATTTCAGCAGTGCAAAGTGGACAGAAATAAGATTTGCCTTCTTTTGCTACAGCTTCCATTGGAAAGAAGGTCTACCCTCTTTGGAATATTTCCATATACCTACTATGAAAAAGGGTGATTTTTAAAACTCACTGTACTTTGCAATCAGTTCATACAATCATTTTAAATTCTTTCTTTGCATGTCTCCCAGTTTTCCTATTGCAACATGTTCTAGTCTGTTCAGAAATTAAAAACAGTGCTCCTCCAAACGTATGCTATCCTTTTGATCAAACTCCTTATGATGTTATCATGACTCTTCTTTATTTGGCCTGAAAAATAACATCTCATTTGTGTCATTTAAATTAAATTTGATAGTTTGGTAAACAACTACAAGGCTATGACAAACAATAGTAGTATTTTTACAGTCTGAAGCCATGCCAAATTCCAAGCATGGGCATTGTAATGGGCAGACGGAACCCTTGCCAACTCCTTTCTTCTACATGTGGTACTAAGTTTTCCATAGTGTTGGCATCCTTGAAGAAGTTTTCATAACAGTTGAATCTCAGGACTGAATAAAATATTGTAACTTTACAATTATAACTACTTGTCCACATTGAGTAATCTTGTGGACTCTATAAGAACCTCCTGTCATTTTCCATGTATGCTTGAATAAAGTAATTTGCTTTTTCTTGGGGAAGTTTGCTATTTCATCAACCATAATTAGATACTGTTTACAAGAAACCATTGCGAAAATAGCCCTCACAGAATTAAATCCATTATTTCTGTTATCTCATTTTGAGTAACTGGAATTGTGCATTTGTTTTGACCCTTTTCCAGTTGTTGTAAAGTACCAGGATCACATCTGCTTACAAAAAGCAGTTGAATCAAGTTGTTCTTGGCTTCTGAGAGGCACGCATGTCTTCAGCTTATTCAGTTCAGTGATCTTGTGGTGAAAATCTTTATCTTGCAAGACGATGAATACAGCTTAGGATTTTGTTATCATTTGTTTTCTTTCTCCCGTGAATACTAAAAACTTACCAAGTCACTGGCATTCTTTGTGGTTGCTTGAAGAGTAAGAGCTTTGATGCCTCAAACTTCTTTTCTGATTACAGGACCCAGGCTATGTAAATCCTGCTTCCAAGTAGTTAATCAGAAGTTATTCACAATTAAAAGCTGCATGACCACAGAAATGGAGTGCACTGTCACAGACTGCAGAATAGAAACCTTGAAAATCTTCAGATTACAGTGAGCAAAGGAAGGGTTTCATTTCCCAGAGTTGCATGGAAGGAGAGTCTTCAGTGGCCTCTGAAGAAATGTTTCAAATACTTTCCTGGATCAAGCACTCTGTTCTTGTTTCAGGTGCTGATAAGTACAGGCCATTACTACACCAAGAAAAAGGGTTCACTTTTTATTAGAAAGGGATTTCCATTTTTTAATTGAAGACTTTTAATATATTTTTTACATATATTTCATCTTCTTTTCAGAAATATATTACACTCCCTCATTTATTTTATTCAATCACTACATATTACATTTTTTTTAATATATAGGACTCTTGACAAATGAAACTATTTGGTTGAATTTGGGTTTACTTGTTAACTGTTCTTTATAAAGCAATCTGAAATACAGCAGAATAATGAAAGGAAGTTACAAAGTTAGATTCTTATTTGTCCAGAGAAGAAATAGATATTCCTGGTTCTGAGATAACTAGTGATAACCAGTTTGTTAAAATAGAATTTTAAAGAAAGAAGGAAAAAAGAAAGAAAGAAAGAAAAAAAAAAGGCTAAAAACGTTTCCTGTAAATGTTGTTCCTCAAAAAGTCTGGGAACTTCATAAAAACTGCTTTTATTTAAAAACATTTCAAAGAGCAAAACATAATTAATCAGGGGTTTTGACTGCAAACTTTTGATCTTCTCTTCTATTGAAAAATTCTCCTGAAGTCACATATAGATTTTGCAAAAGAGAGATGCAGATTTTTTAATCATAGTCTAATCTCACCACAAGATCCACCTTTCCTCAGTGCCTTATATAAAGTTCCCAAATGACATAGGTCAAACTTTCACTGTCATCCTTGCTGTAATTGCCACTTGCCCTCACTTTTTATTGTTTTTTGAAAAGCAGGAAACCAAAAAAAGAGCTTTGTCTTTGGTAAAAGAAACAACCTTACTATTTATTTACTTTTGGAGATATCCTGCCAAATGCTTCAGGTTCATTTTCATGAGAAAAAGTGGCATGACCAGAAGTGAAATATGTCTTTGAGGCTCTAAAAAGCAGCAAAATACTGATGAATCAGAGAGATAGAAGTGTGCTGCAAAATCATACTTTCAAGAGAATATTTTTTTGTTTCTTTAACGGGATACTTTGTTAGAGATAAAACACTAATTTACTAAACCCAAGAAACTGAGAAATGAACTGTCCTTTCTTCATTCCATTACCAGAAACACAGTGGCTCTAAAAATAAAAAGTCGGGAGCCATATTTCAGGGTTTTTTGGTCTAAATGGAAAATCTGGTTACATCCATGGAGTATGAAAGGTATATTTTTCTCCCTGTCCCTTTCCTTCCCTTTCTGATTTCTTTTTAAACATGGTCAGTGTTCACCATGAAGAACAGCAGTAGCCCACTTATAAAAGACCAGAAAACTTTACATTGTTCTATAAGTTCAGGAGTTAACAGAGGTTTAAGTTTTGATTTTGAGTATTTGGATGTTACTGACATGTTTCTTAATAAAATAAATGGTCATTTCAGCATGCTTAATGACTTTATGTGTAACAAGTTTCTTAATATTATGATCTTCTTTTTTGCTCTTACTTTTTTTATAAAGACCTTATCCCAATTAGTTATTTGTCATTGAATTCACAGTGGTACTGATAATTTTTATCATTACTTTAATCTCTGGGGCATAAAAG
>NW_010528297.1:0-37501 GCF_000687285.1 Phaethon lepturus | reverse complement strand
TTCCACTGCCTGTGCATTTCTTCTTGCCCTTCAGGTTGACCAGCAGACAGTATCTCATGTATCTATCTTGAGATTATAATTGCTGTCCCTGATAGATATTTCACTTTTGTGGGTTCTTCTAGAGTGGGTGAGGTGTTATGCAGAAGATACAAGCCTGTCCAGAGCTCTTCCAGTCTGAAAGACAATCCACCACTAATTTTTAAACCCCTGAGAGAAAAAAAGGAACTGCTTTACTCCAGAAGTCTTAGCTTTTTGTAGGCAATGTCTTGCTATATAAAGCAAAACAGTCTAATGGATGATACCTGCTTGTCAGCTCTCTGCACACTGAGAGGTAGATATTTCCACATACTAATAAGCTCATTACAACCTGGAGGCCAGAGGAGTTTGTAGCTCTTCCCCATTCTGGCCTTTCACTTGTTTTTACCTAGAAAAAGCAATTTTCCATTTTCTTCTTTCTTTCAGTAACTGTTCCTGTAATTAAAATAAGATTTAGGGAACAGGGTGCAGAATAGAGGGGAAGGAGGTTAATGTAAAAGTCCTGAGAAACTTTAAGAGGCCTCAGCTGCTCATTAGGCAACATCTACACAGCCACCGGTATGCAGGTGAATAAGGGAACTATACCTTAAGGGCAAACAACATATCAAGTGTGACACTCCAGCTTATTGGATGGAGAAGTGGCCCCTGGGAACTGGTAGCATAGTCCTTGATAGTAAAGTGACTTCAGTGAAAATGTATGGACGCCAGCATATGGTTATGCCATCTGACTCCTTATTATATTTGAAAGGACACAGGTCTGGTAATAGCATGGGGTTATAATGCTACAGCAGCATGTAGCATATATGTGCTTCTCTCCCAGTAAAAACTTCTGTCTCCTTCATACACCTATCAGGCTGTGTCTGTCTGATTGACTACAGCAAGTGACTTTGGCAGGACAACATACAACTCTGAGAAGGAAGGGCTATAACATATTAATTTAAGAATGTAGTTGATTACAATATAAGCCACTGAAAGTGAGCTGACTATAGCACAAGACTGGAAGAATGCGGCTGTCTGCAGGGTCCCGACAGGAGAATGCATCTATCTATACCTACAAACGTACGGCTGACTGCAGGCAGCTGTCATGCAACCATCAGAGTGGTCTGGTGGGGTTGTCACCTTTCAAACCATCGCACCCGCAGTTACTATGGGTTTAAATACACCTCCCATCTGCCTCCCAGCAGCTAACTGTGTTTGTCTGCAGCAAGGGAGGAGGAGGAAGGGGTCTCAGTGGCTTTGATTAGAAGTTTCTGAATGTCCACTTTGACAGAAAGCTTTATCCTTCAACCAGCAAATGCCATTCGGCTCTTGTAATCAAGGGAATGATTCCATTATTAAGAATCTGATTTATTTTTAATAACCCTTCTGCTGTATATATAGGAACACCCTGGGTATTATAATCTAAAAAAATTCCTATGGGTAATTTGTTTTGGAACAAATATACTGTCTGGGATTTTTTGAATAGTGGACAGTAATCAAATGAGATCCATTTTCTATATCTGATATGTTGTATGAACCCATTGAAGTGTATGGGGGGGGTTGTTTTCTTCTTCCAATATACACAAGCAACATTTAAATAATAAAACACTGAAAAAAGTAGATCTAAATAAATTCTTAATAAAGGACAAACAATCCTGCAATCAGACCCATCAGGCCCGTCCCGCCTGAAAGCCAAAGAGTCCACCTGCTCTGAGCTGACTGCTATATTTATATATGTATCAGACTGGGATTTGCCAGTTACTCTCTGCCCTCGGTTAGTGGAGCTCAGCCCTGCACAGTCTGAGAGGATGCTTAGGATAACTTTGCATGGGGCTGCGGCATCCTCTCCAGCTGGTGCAGCATGCCTTCCCATGCCCAGCTCCCCTTCCGAGCGATGGGCCCTTCCAGGCACCTGTCTTCTCCTTGTTGGTGGAGCAGCTCACTGCCTTTCGACTCTCACCTTCTCTTTCCAGATCTCCTGCCCCACAGGCTTCACATGCTGGCCTCACCTCTCTTTCTTCAGTACCAGTACATGGGAGTCCATTTAAACAAGCCAGGTCGGAGCTTTTGATATCACTCTCCATTTACATGGATCAAGTAGGCTGAGCTTTTTCCTCTTCAGTTGTGTGAGCTATTATAATGTGAATGTTTTGTCCCTTTCTTCCCCTAAAAAAGAAAGCTTAAAATGTTATTTGCTTTGGATTCTGAGAAGTACAAACTCTACCACATGGCAGACACATGTGAATCCATATGCTAGCATGTCTGAAAGCCGAAAGAGATTAAAGCCTGAAGCTTCTACTAAATGCTCTCCTTTTTTTCTTGCATGCAACATTTTTAGATCGAGCTCTAAATGTTCACCGACTCATGAATATTTTTGAGCCAGTTCTGTGCACTGTGATAAATCATGCTGCTTGTGTGTTGGTTTAGTGCAGATAGTTACCTGAAAACTTCTAATGTGAAATGGTTTATGGCCATCTGAGGGGAAAAAAATTGTGATCTTTGCCTGACTGCTGGAACAGTATGACAAGAGGAAACATACTGTATTCAAGCGCCACAGCATGCCAACTTTCTTTCTTTCTTCTAGAAATGGACAGAACTGAAAGGAAAAAGACTGCTGGCATATTGTGAAAGTGCTTCCAAGTTTGTACAAGCTCCAGTGATAGATGCAAACACAGACAAAACCCTTTATAGGAAACGAAAAGTTTTGCAAAGCAAGCTGAAAAATACCCTGTGAAAGAAACAGAACTATCATGGTTAGTCCTTCCAACAAAAAGAAACAGACGCTCTCTAGGCGTATGTTCCAGAGTCAGATTTATTGTAGTTGCTAAACCAAATATAGATATTAAAGAATGTTATTCACACTGTAAAAAGCACATATCATATTTAAAGCAATGCAGAGAAACCTTTTTTTCTTTTAGAGATCTCAAATACAAGGATTGCCTTGTCTCCTTGAAAGTTAGCTACCTTGAATCACCTCACATTACCATGGTGCATGAGCATATAAACAGGCAGTTGGCTGACAAGTTACCCTGCATGAACTGCGCTGTGATAGCAGCTTGTATGTACGCTTCCACACAGCTGTAAATGCAGGACAATCTGATTTAGTTGATCCCTAATGGCCATAAAATTCAACCCTTGAATTAAAAATCCTTCTGGGATGGGGAAAAAATTGTCTTCCATTCAGGTGACGAATGAGAAGAAAACTACCCAATACTACTACTACAGTTAGCAGGGAGCTACTGTCCCTCCCCATGATGTTGACCAAGCAGCAGCAACCTCTACCAGAGTCATCATCAGATGTCTCAGATCATGCACCACATCAGCCCTGTGCTAATGAAAACAGAGAGACAGGGCTTTTACTTCTTCCCCTGCCAATCCTTTCATCTTAAATCAGTCCTAAAAACTGATGAGTTCTTCACAGAATAGGCGTTCTAGAGAAATATGAAATTTCATTCCTTTGGAACAGAAATAAAAAAGGTAATGGAAAAAATTTTCTCCCACTGCTGGGTGGAAGTGCATTAGCATAATACAGGATTCCATAGTTAGGCTAATAAATGGTGTTTCTTTTCTTGATTAGAAGTAAATCACATCATAGTTATACTATCATCATTAATATGACATCACCACCCTGTGAATATTTCAGCTCTGGGCTCTGAGTAAGACCTGATAAAGATTTCTTGCAGGGTAGAAACAAATTCCACTGTGTATTTAATGATGAAGGTCGGCAAACCTAGTCTTTTTTTTTTCCAAAGGAATCCAAGGGAATAAACCACCATGATCCTACTGATTTTCAATAAGATCTGGACGTTAACTCCCTATAGATGCCTTTAAAAATATTAGCTTGAAGAGCTCAGCCCAGAGCAAAATTCTGCTTAGTAAATCTGGAGAACACCACTAACATCAGTTGCACTGAGTAGGAAGAATGAAGGGTAATTACAGTCCCAGCTGCCAAATTCACCTCAGTTGCAAATAATCATGATTTGCAATGGAATTAGGAGGTGGGGGAGACACAGACACTCTGAAAATCAAGCCACTTTTATTAAATAGTAAAACATGGACATAAAGCATTTCATCTGTGTTTGAAAATCTTCACCTTGATGACTAGGGAAGGTCAGAGAGTAAATCTGGGAAGGCCAGAGAATAAATCTGTGCAGGGATCTTAATGACACCAAGACCATCTTGTTCCCCAACAAGCAGACCATGCCTCCTCTTTAATTAAAAATATCATAAAGTATCTTGGTCTCTCCCTAGATTTGGTCAGGCATTGGAACAGGCTGCCCGGGGAAGTGGTGGAGTCACCATCATTGAGGGTGTTCAAAAAACGTGTAGACATGGCACTTTAGGACATGGTTTAGTTGGCATGGTGGTGTTGGATTGACAGTTGGACTTGATGGTCTTTTCCAACCTTAATGATTCCATGATTCTATCATTAGTACTTTTGCATCTTTTATAAGTAGATAATGCTAACAATGAAGTCTCCATAACCACCATAATTTTACTGATACGGATTGTTTACATGAAGTTACATGCATTTGTAGTAAAAGTACTGTTGTTTATTAAACTATTATTATATCATTATACCATTGTTCTTTACTAAGCTATCCAACTGTTATTCTTTCATATGCGTCCAATGAACTAGTGTACTAAAATAGCCCCTCCATTAGAAAGTGCTTATTTACAGCATCAGAGCAGAGTAGTGCAGTAATCCACATCACCTGAAGCTCTCAGGGAACATCTGCAAGGATAAAAGGTGGCACAGGTCTCTGCAGCTGCAGCACTTCATTCCTGACTTCCAGCCCTGTGTAGCTCTTAATCCTTCCCATGGAGGCACTCTCCAGGGGCACTGCTTCTTGGCACTTCAAGCAAGTTCCCAGGCCATCCCCACAGCAGCCGTGGCACACACTTGCTGTTCTAATTTGGAGGAAACTCCATCCTGGAGTGTTCAATATAAGAAATAAGGAGACAAGATACTTAAGGCAAAAAATAGAGCCCTGTTAAGTCACCTACCATTCTTAGCATCAGAAGCCTGTTGGGGCCGTTTTCATATTATAGTACTGTACATGACAATCAAAACAGAAATAGCAGGTGGAATCAAAGAGATTTCCTGGGGAGAAAAAATAATCAGATTTAATATTTTGCAAAGCTTTTGGCTCAGTGGCTCACTGACAACACTCAACATTTCTCTCAGACTATTCTGTACATTTATAAAAAAAATTTCAATAGAAAACACTCTATTGCTTGCAGGGGCCTGGGGCCATGTATGAAGCAGGCATGTTGGCTTTACAGAGCAACTGCTGTCTTACAGACAATTACTCAGAAAACTTCAGTCTGGAGCATCTTATTGTTCTCATAATTGTGGTATCTGACCTTCTCTAAGAGTAGATTATTTGGAAGAAGTAGGTAAAAATTAATAAATTAAGAAATTAAGTAAACACACCTGGACTTTCTCTGCAGCAAACACTCTGGTGATCAGTGATCTGTATCTAATCTCTTTCCTTCAGTGAAGCATAAATTCAGCAGTGATTAGGATCTCAATCCAGATTTGAAAGTTAGATATTTACTAGGCCAAACTAAGTCCATGATCTGCAGACATTTGGAATTCAAGCAAGAATATGACTGGGAACAACGCTATCTCTTCTTTAAATTAGTCTCCTCTTTCCAATTTTCTCAGCTTGCCAGCTTCAGCCTGCCTCAGAACCAGTCACCATAGAGAACAACACACTTACCTGCTACTGACAATCTTTTCTTTGTATTCTTGCTGTTCTCTCTTACTAGTCCAGAGTTAACACATCGATTCTTTAAAAAAAGGAAAGAAGGGAAGGGAAGGGAAGGCAAGGCAAGGCAAGGCAAGGCAAGGCAAGGCAAGGCAAAGCAAGGCAAGGCAAGGGAACCTAAATTTCTTTTCTCTGAATCATTCAGTTAAATTACCTCCCTACAGTAGCTGAGCTCATTGCTCTTACCCTACAATTCTATACTCCCATTTCACCTTTGCTGGCTATTTTCTAACATTTCCTATCAGTTTCCCAGAAGAAACACTCCACCACTTGGAGTAATATTCTCTTTCCTTGAAGGACAGGCAAAGTATCTTGGAGCTCCTCCACAGTGAGTTTTAAGGATCTGAAATGCAAAGTTCAGTAGCGCTATTCCTTATTCTCAGGCTTCCATACAGCTGATGGACCCCAGTGGAAACATCTGACTCGTGTCCCCCACCAGCATTCAGGTGAATAATTCTAAAGAGTAGCTAGAAGATTCCAATTTTGGACTGTCTGGGAGAGGTCTTCTCATTATGGCCACCCCTCAGGCTTCTCCAGCCAAATTAGGCATTTACCTATATATCCCAACTCAGCCATAACTCACAGGTTTGAATCAGGAACTAATTCAGGTAGATTCAGGAGGAAGAGTCAGGAAAAAAGGCAAAATGAGCCAAGTGTCAAATTAGATTATCATGATGGCCCATTGTAGGCTTAAAATACATGAATATTGACCAGTTCTCCTGCAGTAGTCTTCACACAGTACTGTCACACGTTTCCTAGCCACAGAGACTACCAGCATTTCTCAAGTGCCCCAAAATTATTGTTACCACATGGAAAATACCTGAGAAAAAAGCCTTCTTCATTAGCCAGTCTCCAAAATTCTCCTCAGCTACCTGCAATATGAAGCATACTATGATAGCAAACATCCTTTAGACAGATTTCCACAATTCCACATGCAGTCTTAGTGAAATCAGTACATGTGACATAGGGATAAGTGTGGACCTCACAAAATATCAGCCTTACTGCTCCCCTTCCAGGTACATATTTGAGGTTGGGATTGAAAGCAATCAGCACATTATTAGGAAGAGATCTATGCTTCCACTGCACATTTACTTCGCTTTTTGTATACAGAGAAAATATACCTATAGTTTATGTGTAAAGTTTTCGGATGGTTATTTTCAGACTAAATGTTTTTGTCTAGATTATGTACAAAAAGGAGGAGACAATCCATTTTCTTTCTATAATCTGACTCAGTCAGATGCTGACTGTTTTTTTCTGGCAACGAAGTGCTTTTTTTCTTTCTATATTTATATAGCACCATATTGATTTTAGGATCATAGCAATTTGTCAAGGACCACTTTTATTACTGGAATTTAAAGACCAGGCCCAGCAACTGGATCTCATGAGCAATCTTGGGCACACAGATAAGTTCAGTAATGAACAGATTGATAGATATATAAATCTAAGTTTAAGAAGATGGAAATTACATTCAATCATTTCAGGAAAAAAAAAAGGAAATACTTGTCATGCTTATTTGGAAACAAACTTCTAGTAGAATCTACTAAAATCTTCAGTGAAATGAAAGGATATATTTTTCAGTCTGCACTTCCCCTTATTATGAATATCCCAAGAAACTACCAAAAAGAGAACCAATACAAAATTCTCATTTTTCAGCTGTGATACATTTTGAGGGCCATGTTGCAGGACAAGAAAAGTGGGGAAGGTTTTCCATAGTTACGGCAATTGTGTAAACCATCAGTAGCCTGCATGGGTGAAATCAGTCTATTTAAATCGGATATGTCTAGCTAATAATTATTCAGAATATCTTTCTTTCTACCAACAGAGCGTGCAGGCGTGTGACATGCTGTTCTGATGTGACTAGCTGCACCTCCTATAGAATTCATCCATGTCTGTAGTGACTGTAAATACAACTACTCGAAAATGGCAGTCGCGCTTCTGAAACTCAAGCCAACACTGCCAGTGGTGGAGTGCTTCACAAAATGTTCCCCACCCTGTCATCAGGACAAAGTCTCTCACGAAGTACAAAGACCAGGTGTGCATGGGAGCGAAGTTGTCTCCATTGCTTGATAACAAGCCCTCTCATTTTTTTGTACTTCGGCCCTGTGTCCATTAAATGCAATTTAGCGGGATCATCAGAGCTTGAAAGGGCAGATCAAACAGCACTGAGGATCCCAGCTGCGCAGGCCCCAATTCAGAGTGAACATTAGCCTCGGCACTCAGCAATAATTTGTTCTCCTCGAGACAGGAAGATGCTCTATTTCTGTCTTGCGTGTTGGTCCCATTGTTTTCTTCCTCCTAAACAAAGTCACACATGTACATATATGTGATAAACCATAGCAACTTATATATGTGTGCGTGTGTATACACATATCGATGTGGCACAGAGAATTATATATATCTGTCTCACAATTAATTTTAGATGTGCTCAGGGCTGAACTAATATCTCAGAAGTCCTTCCAGAGGAGCAGACTATTTCTCTTATTATTGTTGTTGTTGTTGTTGTTATTGTGCAGTGCCTGAGCTGAAAGAAAAGAAACCTCGGTAAACACAATGACTCTACAAGCTCACACTCACGTCTTTGTGGTACTGTAACTGAAACCTGATGGCTGAGGCTGAGTGTTGTGCTGAAGGCACTTATTTTAGGCAGAAGATAGTGATCAGTGATTGTACTTTAAAGGTAAACAACGAAACGGTGTTCTGTTGGGGTTTTTCTTTCCATTTTATTCCACTGTTAGCTAAAAGCTCTCAAGCAGTGCTTTTCCTAGCACCTGAAGATGAGAGATGTGCACAGAATGATTTGCATCCCGGTCAGATAGGCTGCACCTCAGCTGATACAACTGCATGCATGATATATCTCTCCATTTCACAGTATATTTCTTCCTGACATTTTTTAAACTATATGAGATGTGCAGTGGTACAAACCTCAAAAGCTAGTCAAGAAGGAAAACCTGCAACTGTCCTTAAGGTAAAAGAAGGCAACGGGTTCGTTGGGGCTTAGTGTCTGCAATGCTCATGATGAAAATTGTTAAATTATGTACTATGGACTCAATTGCCATTTTAACTACTAGTGACATGGCTAGTATTTAAACGGTAGTATTTCTGTTGCTACACTCAGCACTGGAGACATCCAGGGAAAGGTCAACTCCAAAAGACAAGTCATAGAAGAATTAAAATTAATGGCCAAAGTACAGAAATAACCTGTTGTGGTGGGTTTTTTTTCTTTCTCTCTTCCTCTCCTCCTGTTCTTTGCTTCTGTAGCAGATTGTGCTACATAAAACATTTTGCTTGTTTTGATTTTTCCTAAGCACTGAAGTTTATTTTGCATCAGTGAGGTGAGAAACCTCTGAAAGGCTCATGAGACTCCCTAAGCCCAAGAGTCCAGCGTTTGCACCTGTCAGGATCAGGGTTTCCTTCAACAGATTGCTAACTTGGAAATTTAGCAGGCACATTTCTGCATTTATTTCCTTCTCTGCCTTAACAAGAAAAAAGCCGTATTGTGTAGGTAACATGTAATCAAAGGTTTCACTTGTCAGATTAAGTGGATTGTAATTTTTTCAGAAGTGAAAAAAAGCTGCAGCAAACTCGGCCTGCATTGCACAATCCCCCAGGTACACAGACAGTAGTTAGCTTGTCTTGGAGAACGTTAGAAGGATTAAAAGACTATATAAAAAAAGAATAAATAAACGGGGCTGCTCTGATTAAGGAAAGCAATGGCTGCCTTTGTGTTTGTTTAAATCTTCACAGTCACATTAAGGGCTTAATTATTTTTTTCGTCAAGGATTCAGGTTCTACTGGGGAAGAGAACTATAAAGAGACAAAACTAGTTAATGGAAAATATTCAGAGTCAGGGAGCACAAAAAATTCTTGCAATATCTATTTCCCTTAGACACAGTTAAGTTAGTGAATGGTACATCCATGTCATGGTTTAACCCCAGACAGCAACTAAACACCACGCAGCCGCTCACTCATTCCCCCACAGCGGGATGGAGGAGAGAATCGGAAGAATAAAAGTGAGAAAATACATGGGTTGAGATAAAGGCAGTTTAACAGGTAAAGCAAAAGCCGCGCACGCAAGCGAAGCAAAGCAAGGAATCCATTCACCACTCCCCACGGGCAGGCAGGGGTTCAGCCACCTCCAGGGAAGCAGGGCTGCATCACGCGTAATGGTTACTTGGGAAGACAGACGTCTCACCCTTCCTTCTTCTTCATCCCAGATTTATATTCTGAGCATGGCGTCACATGGTCTGGAATATCCCTTTGGTCAGTTGGGGTCCCAGCTGTGCCCCCTCCCAACTCCTTGTGCACCCCCAGCCTACTCGCTGATGGGGTGGGGTGAGGAGCAGGAAAGGCCCTGACTCCGTGTAAGCACTGCTCAGCAGTAAGGAAAACCTCCCTGTATTCTCAGCACTGTTTCCAGCACAAATCCAAAACATAGCCCCATACTAGCTACTGTGAAGAAAATTAACTTTATCCCAGCCAAAACCAGCACAATCAAATAATATCAGACAGATTTATTCTGCTGAATTATTGCATCGTTGCTTCTTTCCTCCATTCTTCCTTCCCTTTAGAAATAGATCTAGTATTTAAATTCCTTCTACATATGACTATTCACAAAACAGAAAGTGAACAGATTCTGGGATCTGGACATTTGCAGACAGCACAGATCACAGCTACAGAAAGGCACAAACAGACTTCAGTCTGGAAATTAACAGTTTCAGAAGCTCCTAAGCTCATTAGCAGTCTAAGTCCCACAGGTAAGTCCCACTTTGAAAAGCAAACAAATAAGAATTCAAGCTTCACCAAAAAGGGAGAATTAGACTCCTATGTCACTTCCAGAAATCAGGTATAGTTGAATAAATTGCTTAAACTTTTCCATTTTTCAGAAATGTGTGCCTGCAGTCACAAACGCTGTTAGAAAGTAATACTGGGTGCTTATACGAGCCTTCAGACACCTACCTGCTTTTTAGAATACAGACCTATGGCCTTAAAGTATCTAAACCTGGCCTGCTGGCTGGCTATATCTGAGTCCCACTGAACTTGGTGCCGTGTTGTGAAAGGGCCACTTGCTTTCCATTATATCAGGAATGCTCAAAAGCTGCTCCAGTTACTGCTTAGCTGTAACACACTGTGAACCAAAATCACAACCAACAGTCAACGCAAATGAGTGTGATTGAGACACTACGTTGCCTTCCCCATTGCCATCTCCCTTCAGCCATGCACCCTTTTGATGTTATCCCAACAACACTAAGAAATAGGTGTGTAGGTGCCCCACAGCAGCTCATCATCGCAGAATTACATTTATGCTGAGCCAGATCCTTCAGCTTTCACGTTAGTTTATGCTGACAGTGCAGAGAAAAGCAGCTGCACAGTAATGGAGACTCCTGCCCTACATTTCTATTTCTATCTAGCCCAAAGGAATCATAAGAGGATGACCACATCAATCATAAACAATCCAAATGTATTTTGATGCATACTATGAAGTTGGATGAATGTTGCATTAAAGAAGGTTGTGCCTATTTTTTAAAATAGAAACCGTGAATGAAATTACTTTTGGGCTTTGTGAATATTCAGTAGTTGTGTTGTGCTGTTAAAACATTCAAAGGAAGCACATGTGCATTAAAACATTTACAAGCACATTTGTGCTAATGTTGATGGAGGTAACATTCTCACTGCAATTTTGACATCTCTTGGTCAAAATTTCATTTACCCAAATTAGGGGACAGAGACAATGGTGTGTGCCTTACTTAATCACTCTAATACAACACGTAATGCCTGAGGTAAAAAGATCACAAAAGCTAAAGAGATTGCATAGATTGTTTAACAAAGGAAAATAATACAGAAATTACCAAATATCCAATACAATATGTAGGAAATTCATAGGTGAAACATGAAGAAATATTCCCTGCAGTTAGCTGATGCTTCCCCAAGTCATCACAGTGGTATGGAGGACACAAGGACCTCAGCAAATTATCTTTATTTTTTATATTTACACAGGGCACCAAAACTGGTAACACACAGGGAGGGACAGTCTCTATCTCAAGAAGCTTTTTGTCCAAAATGGGCAAATGAGATGAATAACAGGACGGAGCCAATGTAGACGCAGGCTGTAGGTGCTCACACTCAGTCATGTCTCAGAGACATGTCCCCAGTACTGTGGAGGTGCATTGTAGAGGATGGCTCTCCCCAGTTCTGCGCAGCATGGTAAATGGTCCCAGCCTGGGATACGGGCCAGGAAGCAGAAAAGAGCCCGCAGCTGGCACAGTGTGCCACGGGTAATTGGCAATCAGGGGCAAACAGAGAGAGGACAGAAAGTTCCCTGCTAAATCCATGCATAGGTAAGTCACAGAGAAGTGAAACTATTTGTCCTGGTAGTCCAGCTACAAAGCTAGAAAACTCCAGGTTTCCCAGCTCTCAACACAGTGTGCTTTCCATTAAAGCATATTTCTTCCAAGTGCTCTCTTAAGTTAATGCCACACTTACAACCTAGCTCACAGCTTGTCATCTATTAACAGGTCACTCAGTTCTAGTAACATCTTCCCATCCCATACATCTTTCCACGCAGAAAAAAAAAAAAAAATTCTGAAAATTGTATTCCTCTGTACCTCATGCCTTTGAATACATCATCACTAACAACAGTGATAGGAACGCTCGGTGTGAAGGCTGCAGAACTCAGCAATAGGCTTGTGAGCCATGCATTCATCACTGCTGGCCTGTGTTTCGATACTGATTTATGCAGAGGGGTATGTAAACTACACTCATTCCTGAGGAACTTGTCCAATCGTAATTGGAATCAGCAAGAAGCCTTGGAAGACTGGGCATGGGCAGTCTTCTGAGAAGGTTTTTTGCTAAAAAAAGAAAATTAACATGGGAAACTGGCATCCAAGTAAAATATGAACCACGTAGCATTTTATTTTCTAAGTCGCACATTTCATGCTGCCTACCAGCTTTTAAAGGTCAAACATGTAAACTTAAGAAGCGTGTGTGAGTGTATACTAGTTGCAAAGCTCTTTTTTTGTCAGTTCTATGAAGCAATAACCCATGAAATATAGTTGATATCTCATGGGCACAGTTCTCCATGCCTGCAAACATTTAAAATTGCACTTGTGGTACATAAAAGATTTATAATGATCTCACCCACAAATATAAATTTTATCCCACATAGGAGAAAAAGACCTAGAAGCAGAAGCAGTGAACAGCTGAATATGAGCACAGTGTCATAAATTCATAACACTTACAGCTTTTTAACAACCAGTCATAAATGTGACGGATTTCAATTTAATTTATGAGACTTTGTGATAGAACCAGGACTACCTCCTCAAAAATGAGTTTTAAAGCACAGCGGGTACAATTATGGCCTTATTGGGATGTCAGCTGAAGCAAATGGGATTGGGGTGGCCATCTGGAAGGTGCCTGAGCCATGCAGCATGTGCAGGCTTAGACGACTGGGGCTGAATGGTCTCCACCAAACTGTAGCAGAGATCTTACTACTGCTCCGATCCAAGCAGCGCATCCCTTCACAGCACAAGGTACCACTAAGGGACATGTTAATAGAGGCTATGCAACGTGCCATCACCAAGTCTATCATTCTTTGTATGGGTACAGCTGGGCAATAGATGGCCAAGACATAATCGTTGTAGTGCTGTGACTATTTCCCATAGAATCATAGAAAGGTTTGGGTTGGAAGGGACCTTTAAAGCTCATCTAGTCCAACCCCCCTGCAATAAGCAGGGACATCTTCAACTAGGTCAGGTTGCTCATGCAGGTAAGTATGATGTGCTGTTAAAACATTCAAAGGAAGCATATGTGCATTAAAACATTTACAAGCACATTTGTACTAATGTACTATATACTATACACTATATATTATATGCTATATAGTATATGCTATATACTACCCCACCTGAGTCCTGTATCCAGCTCTGGAGCCCTCAGCGCAGGGAAGACATGGACCTGTTGGAGCGGGTCCAGAGGAGGCCACAACAATGATCATGGGGATGGAACATCTCTGCTGTGAGGACAGGCTGAGAGAGTTGGGGTTGTTCAGCCTGGAGAAGAGAAGGCTTCAGGGAGACCTTCTTGCAGCCTTCCAGTACTTCAAGGGGGCTTCTAAGAAAGATGGGGACAGACTTTTTCACAGGGCCTGTTGCGATAGGACAAGGGGTAATGGTTTTAAACTAAAGAGGGTAGATTTAGGCTAGATCTAAGGAAGAAACTTGCACCATGAGGGTGATGAAACACTGGCACAGGTTGCCCAGAGAGGTGGTAGCTGCCCCATCCCTGGAAACATTCCAGGTCAGGTTGGACAAGGCTCTGGGCAACCTGATCTACTGTAAGGTGTCCTGCTCATTGCGGGGGGTTGGACTAGATGACCTTTAAAGGTCCCTTCCAACCCAGGCTATTCTATGATTCTATGATTGTATCAGATTCACCTCATCTCCATCACTCCATCACCTCCCCCATACGTTCACATGACTCAATGCTTGTAATATTTTACACGTATTTAGACAGTTTTGTCTGGACTGCAATTCTTAATGGCAGTTATTTGAAAGGAAAGGGTAGTTGGGGAGGGACTGGAAGATAGGAAACAACACCAACCAAAAGGACAGGGGATGAAAGCAGTCAGACATGCTTGCTCAAGCATGCTTCCTGCGGCATCACTGGAACAGCTCATGTCAATCAGCTGCCTTACATTAAAAACCTTTGCTTTCCAAAATGCAGTGTTACCTTTCTCCCACAAGTGTATGGTTAAATTTCAGTATCTATAGTAAAAAAAAAAAACTGAATTTCAGCTATATGTATGTCATAAAAACTACAAGTCAAACCCTGATATCTAGCAAGTCAACAGAAATGTTTATTTTCTTGGATATAAAGACTGAATTTTATTTTGGGCTTGGCAATAGGAAAATTTTTGAAATATCCTGGGGAGTCAGAGTTTGCCTCAGAGCTCTCTCTTTCTGCACCTGTCAGAAGTTTGATTTATTTATTTTTTCTCTACTGTACATATTGGCAGCTTGGAAACCTAACAAACAAACAACTTGTGTATTTTTCCTGTAACCTCATCAGGAAAAACCAGGAGGAAGAAAACATGTTTTACTACCTAAGGTTTTGCTTCCATTTTTATCTTACATTGCACTTGTTCTTACATGTGGAAGATAACAAACAGTCCCTTGTGTTGCCTATGTGTATGTATTTGAAGACAAAATATTATGTCACAGTGTGAAGTTGTAATATTGTGCCTATTAAAACATCAAAACTAGCTCAATATAGAAAAAGACGTGGTGAGGTCAAGCTGCAGATGTATCCCCAAAGGTACTAACTAAGGAGGACATTTTAGTCTCAATTACTTTTAAATGTCTGTTGAAAACTAAAACATAATTCTTCTGGTTTTGAGGGATAATGTGTTTGCTAACAGTTAATGGCTACATCATCTGAAGAGGCAAAAGGTTTTATATTTTATTTACATTTTTTTAAACTTTAAAGCACTTTCTTTTTCTTAAGAAGATCATTGACCAATTAAGGAGAGAAAACTTCTAGTGACTGACAAGTTCATTATATTGGTTACTTGTTGATATCTTCGTGAACCGTTGAAGAGCAACATGGTCGTCAATGTGAAATGTAACAGCGATATGAGTTTCTTGTGTCAAACTGTAGATACAGCTGTAGTCAATCCTGGGTCAAAAAATAATGCAGAATTCACACAGTGCTCACAGTAACTCTCAAAGCACATTAGAAAACAACAGAGATAATTATTACATGTTCTATAATAAAGAATAAGAAAGTGGCAGCAGACACCAACAAAAACTTACTAGTGTGGTCACTGGCGTCTGAGAAGGTGGCCTGTGCTCTGTAGAGATGCGGGGCGGGGAGGTAAAGCCAGTTGGCAGGACAGCCCTGAGGAGCTTGCAGAGCCCTTGGCCTCAGAATAAAAAGTGGTTTATATCAAGAGCCCTTCACTCTCTGAGGGGAGAACCTCTCCGTACCACACTGAAATCACTGCAGTACCCAAATAAACAATCCGGATGCATCCTGGACTGTCGTGCAAAGTCGCAGCAGCAAAAAGCTCCAGTCATGGCCTAAGACACTACTGGTCTGATTTGTTGCTGAAAGCCCAATTGTCTTTTTTGAAGTCAGTTGTCCTAATAGGAGGTATGTACCTTTCTTTGTATACGTATCCCAGTTTATATTCTCCAGACCATCGTCGTTACTAGGAGTATTGTTTCAGGTTCAGAGAATAAGAACACCTATGTCTCTGAGAGAAGCAAGAGAATCAATACCCATTCAAGAGTTTCACTAAGAAGCAAAGCTTTTGAGAGTTCAGAGTAGGATTTTTTTACTTAAAAAAGAAATAACACCATCACCAAAATGTCTCACCTTTCCAAGAAGGTAAAGTGGACTCAAGGCTCTGAAGAAATTCAGCTGAAAACCTCACCTATCACCTTCAGTAGGATCTCTAACTCAAACAAAACTGGGCTAGAATGATACTCCATTTATCTGGCCAGGTATGCATATGGATTTGGAAGCTCTTCTAATTTTCTACAAGCATTTTATGACTACTTTTTTGCCTGCAGCTAAGATGAAAAGAAGGGGCTGAAGGAAGAAGGAATAGAGTTGTTTGGGTAGTCAACACATGTCAGTGAGCCATGCCAGGCTCTGAGTGAGGCTTCTGTTCTGTGGCAGAGGTGCAATTCTTCCGTTTTCAGTTTCATCACAAAACTATTAGAAAAGTAGCCTTTGTTGAAAGAATGACTGTAAGATTTTTCTACATCTGCATTTAGTCTTGCATTCATAACCCCTTGAATGTTAAATTTACTGTTGTCTCTTTTTAAATAAAGTGACCTGCAGGAGGGAGAAAAGGACAGGTATTTATATAGTAACAGATGCAGGAACACAACTCACATTTGCATTGGTGCTTCAGCTATTAACTAAAAATGAATATGAATTCCTCAGAGGCCGAGGAGATGGAATAAGGATAACCTTTTCTTCTTAAACTGGTGGTCTGGAGAAATGACTGGAGAAAACTGAGTAAGAGGTTTCAATGCTTTTAGTTCTTCATGACAAATCGTAATTAGTTATATTTGTAGGGTCATTTCCAAAAAGTCTTTCAAATATGGCATCCCCAATCCCACAATTCTGATTTAGGTTCGTTTCTACTTATATCAGGGAGCAATATGACCATATTCAGATAGCCCGTATCAGAATAACTTCAAATGCCACAGCTTCTGACTTTAAAAGAGTTGGTGAGGCTTCATTACTTATTGCTGTCACGTCCCGAGTCTCAGTTCACTCGGTGGGAAACAGCAGCCATGGCAGCCAAACTGGACACCAGCTGTAGACAGGCTGAAGAGCATCTCTTATGCCTGCAGTCAAGATTTATTCAAGAAGTTTTGTATGTGCCAGTGTAAAAATAATGGAACCCAGAAAGGCTCTGAAACTGTAAATATTAGGGTTATCAGAGCTAAACAGTTAGCAACTGAGTCACACCAAGAGAGCAGTTACTCATATGCACGGTACAATTTCAGTAGCAGATCCTAAATCTGCCATGCTATAGTGTCTAAAACATTCTCTCTAGTTTTTCAGAATATTATACAATTGACATCCACATTTATCAACCCGATAAAAACAAGTATTCAACCTAGCATTCTGATTACAGGTAGTAGAACAGCTGTGGAGTTGCAGAAGGCAAATAGCCAAACACAGTTTTGCAATGCTGAAGTAGCACTGAAAGTAGCATGAAGTTACTATTTGCTCCTTTTTCTTCTCAGATGCATAATATTCCTGTTTGTGCAATGCAAAGTTTACGCTGAACTATGCCACCACTATGGCATCGAAAGAACAACACGTGATTTTAAATAATTGCTTGACAGCCCAGGTACAAAACTTCCCAGGTAAGAACTGAGGACATTTTTTAATAACCACTTAACTGTTCTACAGCTCTGCACATTTCAGATAGAAAATCGTACAAGCCATTTGTCATTCAGTCCAGAATGTATTGTTAGTTTCTTAATAGTCCCCAAATTCTGTCGGACATTACCCACTTACAGGAGAAGCTACAAAGGGAGAGGGAGATTAAAAAAAAATAACATAAAATCAAAATTAGGTAGTTAGTTGTCATTGTTTCCTGTACTATTCCAGCACCTAAATGCCTTTTATGTGCATATTTATTGTGGGATCTTTGTACCTAGATGTACCCCAAACACTAAACACACCACATCAGCTGGTGGTCAGTAACCCATATTTTGAACTTGCTTGATCTTCTTGAGCTTTCTCCATCCTTTTTCTATTGTATTTGGAGACAAAATGGGTGGTTACATGATGGTATGCCAAATTACCTTTTTTCTATGAGACATGAGGCACTAGATAACTGGAAGCAGTGAAGGCTACAATATGACCAAAGGACTATGGACTAGTGCCTCAGTCAGCAACTGGGAAGCAATAAGAGACACTGGAGGTGGTGGTGATGAAATTCATAGGATGTTGATTCTGGTCCTGGCTCGGCTACTGGCTTACCTTACCTTCAACAAAACTGAAAAAGGAAAGCAAAATGTTGCACACTCTGCAAATTACAAGGGAGTCTGTGAGCAAGAAAGAAGTAAAAAGAGCTAAAAGTAATCATTATTTCAGCACAATAACTGCATAGCCACTAGGCCATATTGAGTCACACGTTCTTTCATGTATCACTTGAACAGCTACCAAATTCACAAATTCACAAAGCAGCTATCCCCTGGAGAAATAGTCATCACATTGCTCCTGGACACCATGGGAGTTCCTAAAAGACAGCCAGAACAAAGTAGGTCACCAGCCTCCTCACAGTCTGACCAAAGAGCAGGAGCACACGTGACTCTGAAATGATACCAGGGAGCACATATGTAACACTGCTCTTGACCACGCTACCAGAACTACCAGAAACTAACTAACTTCCTTCCTTCCTTCCTTCCTTCCTTCCTTCCTTCCTTCCTTCCTTCCTTCCTCCCTTCCTTCCTTCCTTCCTTCCTTCCTCCCTTCCTTCCTTCCTTCCTTCCTTCCTCCCTTCCTTCCTTCCTTCCTTCCTTCCTCCCTTCCTTCCTTCCTTCCTTCCTTCCTCCCTTCCTTCCTTCCTTCCTTCCTTCCTCCCTTCCTTCCTTCCTTCCTTCCTTCCTCCTCAACCTGACACAGTATGAAGAGGTTTTAAAACCACAAGGAGAACACTGTCGAGGTGGGAATAAACCACAGCTGAAAAGGTAAGGGTTTCCATTTTTCTTCTTTAGCCATACAATCACAAATAGGAAAAACAGGGTATTAGACATACCTGAGAATTTGCTGTTTCACAAATGTTTTTCTTCACCTTCCTGTGTGCACAGTAGCCATCCAAATATTTTTTATTTATCTACCCTTCAGCTTGTGAGGAACCAGTCTTACTGTTCCGCAAATGAATGGGAAGACCCACTAGCATTAGTCAGACCTTTGCTAATGTAGACCAGGAGACAATAAAAGTCCGTGCAATTTACCACTGGTTTAATGAAACCTGTTCGCGCTGAAGAAGTGCTACTTCATTTCTTTCACCATCTCAACTCACTTTATTACACAATCCTCCATGCCTGTGCCATTAAATCCACCAACTTTCTGGACCATAGCCTCTACAGACATCTTCTACTCAGCTAATGAATATCTTCCAGACAACATTCCTTTTACTGGCATCCATAAAAGTCTTAGCTTATTTGCCTTGCAAAAGTTAGATCTTTATTGGCTGTGTATGCTTCATTTAGTTAATTAAGAAGAAACCAGCAACAACCTTGGCTTATCCTGATTTTGAGAACTTAATCTGGATCCATTTCTAGTGCTTTAACATGTCAGCTTAACATGATTTTTTTCCTGTACATTTTCTCATAACCTAAAACAATAACTAATAATCATTCACTATTATTTGTTTCTATTCTAGTCATGCCTGAAGATTCATATTAGACTGTACATCTGGTACGTCTTCCAAAACCATGACAAGGGAAAGTACATGCTTCCCAGAAGTTCACAATAAAAACAAGAAAAAAAAAAAAAAGGAAGTAAAAACGATATTATTAATGAAACATTGACTGAGAAGGCTCACCTACCCGTAGGAACATTTGGAGCCTGTGGAAAAGCCACAGAAGTCAGAGGAGGTAATTTTTTTTTTTCTGGTTTCTGTGTAAATAGGTATCAAATGCAGTCAAATTAATTTTAAATTCTGTAACGAAAGATCATAGTGCTGTATCTGAAAACCAGTGAGCATGCTTTAGGCATTAAAGAAAACTTGTTGGTGGGGTTTTTTTCCTTCCATATTGGGTTTATTCACACCTCTGAGTATTCACATAGTAACATAGCCTAGTAACAAAGCTCAGTCTTATTGAGACTTCATGATGTTCATTCAGTAATCAAGAGAAAGGTGATGGAACTAAACAGTCATTCTTGATGGTCACTCGTGATTAGTATGTGATGTCAATACAGGATCAGGCCTCCATGGAGTTTAGTCCTCTCTTCCAGGTGCAGTGCTAGGTGATTGGCAGGACTGCGATTTGGTCAGGCATTGGAACAGGCTGCCCAGGGAGGTGGTGGAGTCGCCATCTCTGGAAGTGTTCAAGAAACGTGTGGATGTGGCGCTTCAGGACATGGTCTAGGGGACATGGTGGCGCTGGATTAATGGTTGGACTTGATGATCTTGAAGGTCTTTTCCAACCTAGTGATTCTGTGATTCTGTGATTCTTCGTTACCCAGGGGCCAGTGCCAGCAACGGAAGGCAGAATACCTGTCTGTGCTTGCTAACAAACCTATTGTGAGACACAGCAGAGGCTCATGCAGGATGAGGGTTGATCTGCCTCTACATCAGGTGTTTCCACAGGGCACTGGTGAACAGGAAAATAACTGTCATTCAAAAATGTTTCCTGAGAGTGTAGAAGAAAATACTTTGTGGACACCTCTGACTGTATATTTTTTAGCGGCTTTTCAATTTTGTAACTTGCATATGTGAAATGAAGGGCCATTTTTTATCCCTCTCAAGTGTATATTAGGACATTTGCCTGTCAGGTAGATAACTGTTTTGCAGATACTTCTTGAACAACAGTAATATATGCTGTTTAAAATCTTTTATACTTTGCACAGACTGATCATTTTATGGGCACAGATTTTGTGCAAGGCCCATGTGGTAGAAGCAGAGGACATGGGACACATTCGAAACTCTCCTGTAAAACACGCAGTCCGTGGCCTGCTGTGCTGCACAGCACCATCCTTCCCAACCCGTTTTAGCCTGATGAGTTTTGTCATGTAGAAAGAATCCACAGACCTCCAGCACATTGATCTTTCTCTTATTATTACCTCCTCATAAGAAAAAATACATTCATTGACTACAGTCAAGAGTCACCATGCCTTAGTTTGTCCTTGACTTGCTTTTGGAAAGAAAGAACAAAACGCAGCAATGTTTTTTCTTGTCTGTTTTACATTAATTTAGGATTTTTTTTTAAATACTGCACTGGACAGGAAGCCTCTCCCTGTCCCCCAAGGGTATTTCTAATGCATTGATACACATGCTAAAGAAAGATTTGTGTTCCGCATGGACCACAGCTTCAAAAATAGTAGCAGCTTTGCAGTACAAAAGGTACATTGCTCTGAGGGAATGTCCTGCAGTCAATCTGATGACTTCTGTGACCTTTTCCAAAGTGATGAGGAAGATCATAAGACATACGCATTACCCCTCCACCGTCCCCAGCCTCAGCGCTGTCGATGTCTTGGTGAAAGCCGGAGCTGTACGTACTTCCCTCGCAGCAATTGCTGTCTGGCACAAAAGATGACTTTGAAGACAGAGCCAGGCTAGCCACACAGTGCCAAATCAACACAGTGTTGGATAAAAGTTTTATACTGTGTTCTGATAATTGCACGCTATTAAAATATTTCCTGAGTTTATGATTAGAAAAATTAGGTCTAAAAATAGATTCCTTTGCTGCAGTAGCCCATAATTTTAAAGGGTAACATAGAAATCCCAGCAATCAATGATTACGCATTGGGAGTGAAAGCTGTTTAATGCCTAAGACTGAGGAAGAACAGCTAAGACATCTGGATTGTTTTCTAAGCTGTGCCACAGATTTCTTGTATCTCCTGGGGCTAGCCACTTAAACTGTAGGAAACCGCTCAGCAGCTGCAGCTTGCAGTGCACTTCGGAGCCCTGGACCTCCGGTCACTCAGAATGGGGATCCGTCTGGGACACACCAGGGCTCTCTTCTGGCCTTCAGGGGAAGAGGGAGTTTCATCCACCATTAGAGCTTGCAGTGACAGCAAAGAAATAATCCAGGACCTGGGAAAGTGTGCCTTGGCTTCTCCTGTACTGACCTCCTTTAAGAATAAAAGAATAGAGGGGAGGAAAGTTTGATAAGGCAATACAAGAGAAAAGATAGAAAGTAGGAAAGGTGGGGAAGCCTCCAAGTATTGAAAGTCTTCAGGTTAGAAAGACTGTAAAAGTGCAAAGAGTTATTGTCTCCGTATGCACAAGGTGCTGCTGCGCGTTTGTGAGTTACGCCAAAGGAAGACTGCATAGGCTGAAACAGGTCAGCAACCAACGGTAAATAGCAGGGGAGCTGAAAAATATAATAAGCAATAAGAATACTCTCTCAGAAATCCTCCTTCAGTCTTTTGCTTGCTTGAACTGTGCCCCCAAAATCTGTACAGTCTGGGTAACAAGTCTTACATCCTGACATTTCCAAACTTTAACTGACAGAGAGGAGAAACGTCATTGAAAAAAGAAGCATCAACAGTAGAGAGACGAATACAGGCAATTAGGCCTTCACCCTGACACATTTCCCCAGGCAAGCAGGCTTGATGAAGTCAGAAATGTTGCTTGAGCAGGGTCTAAGACCCCAATGCGGAAAGCATTTAAACACATGCTTTTGATTTGAACAAGACTTGACCAGATACTTAAAGTTAAGTGCAGTTTGATGAACTGAGGCTTGATGAATGGTTGCAGGATCAGACCTTTACACCATACAACTCAAAGCTGCTTTTAAAGACTCTTCACTTCCATGTTCATAATGGTCCCTTCTAGAAATATTCAATATAAACCATGCTTATTTTCCTTTACTGTGGCATTAAATCCTGAAATCAAATTAATTAGTTGCTAATTTTCACTCTGTAAAAATGTGTTGACACAAGGAGTATAATAAACAGTGGTTGGGTCAGATAAATAGTGAAGCATTTACCTGACCCTGACCCATTATTATAATTAGCTCCCTCTGACAGATTACAGTTTATTCTTCCATCTACCGCTCTCCGAACATCCTAAAGGACATCCACACAACAGCACCAGTTCACAGTCCAGGCACACTGGGGAGAAGTGCTTTCTGTCCTATAAACAGCATAGCTGAATGCAGTGTAAGTCTTTTGAAGGCTCTAAGTACTGTGGGAATGGCTGTTATTTCAAGTTGTTCCCGTTTTGTGCAGTTTTTAAGGCACTGTTTTACAGGAGAGTTGGACATTTCAGTGTTCTATAAGAGCAAACAACAAATTTCAGCACCTCACGAGCAACAACGGCAACAAATATCCAGGAGTCATACAGAATTGCACCCACAGTGGAATCCTCCAAGCCAGCTGTGTATTGTGCTTATTGCCCCTTGTCAGGAATTTCCTCCTATTTGAATATCTGGCAATATTTTGGATGAAAAAAAAAAGATTTAATTTAAAGAAGATTATCAGGTGTTCTGAGTTTCTGAGTCAAATGCCAGATCTTTCCAGTTTTCACTATCAAATACAAACAGGTTATTTTTATAATATGAAGAATTCTGGGTTTCTTTTTTCTTTTTTTTCTTAAACAAAGGAACACATGATGTCATGGACAAACAAATATTGTGTTAGTTTGTTTCTAATAACGGACACATTTTTTAAAGTTAGGATAACAGGAAAAAAACAAGATAAAAGGAAAAAAAGATGAAGTTAGTGTTGAATGAATTAATAGCAGGCAGGTGGCTGGGTGGGTGTCATGGCAGATAAACACTGAGATGAAGCCAAGGTAATTATAATTATAATCTGGCTAGTAATGCTTTCAGCTGAGGGTGTATAAAAACCTCCGTAAGTTAATACTGAGATGTTCAGATCAACCTCCTTCTTGCCTGCTGCCCCAAAACACAATCTCATATATTCAGACTCACGTTTTCTACATTTTTATATTCTGAGCATTTCAATTAGTATTTTTTAAGAGGACTATTCTGTTGTAACTAGAGTTCAACCAACTTTCCACTCTCCTCGTGCAATCCTGGAAAACATGAGTATGTAATCAGCCGAGTGTCTCCTGACCTCCATGTTTTGCTGGACAGAATTCACCTCTTTCTTTCTATCATTCTCTTTTGCAGGCTTTCTCTCCCCACTGTGCTATTCACAGGGGTATAAAATGCTCAGGCAAACAGAAGTCAATGGCAGATGTGTCGGCAGCACTTCTTTCTGTAATTTTACTAAATGGATGTAGCCCATAAAAGCAGCTTTAATTAATGGAAACATTTTAAAGGCACTTATAATAAGCAGGGAAAACAACAATTGCCAAAAGCAAACTTTATTAACAAAGTATGTTTAAAAATTATTTTCCTGAAGGTGACAAAAGATTTTATGTACGCGGAAATTAAAAGAGGTATTTCATCATTCAAATACCCTAAAAATCTTAAAGGACTTAGGTTTGGGACAGGTTCTCTTTGCGGGAAGATGAAAGTGAGACAAGATGGTTGTCTTGCTCCTGTGCAACACGGGGGAAATGCTTTTACAGTGCCTAGAGGGTCTTTTATTGTTTGGAGGTCTGAACCTGGAAGATGCTGAGTGCTCTCAGCTCTGATTGACTTCAGCGTCACCCAGTCCTTCAGCCAGCTTCAACAGGATCTGAGGGAACACCACATCCCACAGCAGAGGTTTCCCCCATAGAGCATCTTCTCTACTGCACCCCACCTTCAGAAACACCAGGGCCTCGATTCAGAGTCAGCAGAGCTCCTAAGTGCATGCTTAAGCAGCAGGATTCAGTTACATGTCTAAAAATTAGTATGTATTTAAATATTTTACCTTCCTGAAAGGAAACAGCATACTTTTCATTTTCTGTGGAAACTGTGACAATGTGTCCTTTTGTTTAAATATTAAGTCACCATTTGAAAAAAAAAAATTTAAAAAAATCATCGATTAATATATTCCCAGCAAGTAAATAACCTGGACAAATCCCCTCGTCATTTTCTAAAGCCATCACTATTCATTTTTGCCTACATACACTTTGCATTGTTTTGTTGTGGCAGGGATGCACCTGGAGAAACTGTATAAACCCCATGTCCTTGTTTCTTCAAAGGAAATGGCTTTCTTTAGGAAAATGCCCCCTCACACACCATCTGACACTGGCTTTCCCATCAAATATAAAAAGTAAAAGCAAACTGTCCCCACCATCTGTGACAAAGTCCCTTTAATTCTTCAAACACTTCTCTGTAAAATGCAGCTATTAGTAATAACCATACATTTTGCTACATTTGTACATCAGAGTTGTTTTCTTTCATTCCTGATTGAGACAGAATCATTGTATTATTAACCCAGAGAAGTTCTCTGTCCTTTTTAATTCCAGAAAAATGAAACTCATTGGAACTTGGCGGCATTCAGCCCTGCTGACTAATCATTGGCATTGGCTAATGGCAATTTTTAATCAAATCTTATTATTAAATCAGAATATAAAAGATTTAGAAAATGCAAGGTTGCAGCTAGAGGTCATTAGTCATGAGCACAAGAAGTAATCAATACAATTATGGTTGCTCAAATTGTGTTGGATGGGCCAGGTGGTGCAGCGTGATAATGCGTTACCCTTTCACCTCTCGTGTCCTGCTCGTATCGCAGATAACGGCAAGTCTGCTGGTTTCTATCTAATCTCTGGTGGATGCTTGAACATGCAGAAACCATTAAAAGGAATTCAACCAAATTCAATTTTTAGTCACACTGGTGCAAATTTTCAGTGGAGTTATTTCAGATTTACGCTTGTCCCGTTGCAATTTCTTTAGCTGCCTCTTTTCTAAAAATAAGATTTTGTATTGGATAAGAGGGATGAGCTGGAAACGCTCACTTTACAAAGCCATCAACAACTTAACCTACTGTTAACCATTGTAATGCAAGTATGAAGTTGTTGAAATGAAGTAACTGTGGATTTATACTGATGCTAGCAAGCACAGAACTGCATTGTTGAGCAGTTGCCTTTCCATTATGAGAATGTGATACTGAGGGTGCCTTATTTTGTTTCTCTTAGGAGTGTATTTAAGAAAGGATCCTTAGGAAGAAAAAATGGACTAGGAAAGGCTAAAACAATTGAGAGTGTGGGTAGCAGGTGGAGTTACAAACAATCTGTGAAAAAGCTACACTTCATCCTAATAAATGAATTTTCCATCTCAAACTGGTGTGAACTCAATGGCACTAGAAAAGTTTACACCAGCTGTGAATCTGGCCCTACTGGCAAGTGTTCAAGCAAAAATTTTACCATCCACAAGCATTTACTTTCCAAAAGACATGCTTTTATTTGTCTCCTTTTAACAAAATGATTGGCTCAACTCCAATGTTAGGCAATTTTTTTAAGGCTTTCACACATGCATCTACCAGGACAAGGGGAGCTGGTCTCCCATCCCTCTCAGCAAGGAACATTGAAAAATGCTTGGTTGTGAGCACAGATGGATATCTGGGGCATATACACATCAGGAGGAGTACCACCTTCACTGACAATTTTAAAATATCCTTAAATACTTAGTTCGGACGTAATTTTCTCTTACAAAAATATCATCAGTTTCACTTTGTGTGACTGTATTCCTTGCATTAATCTACACATCCACACTGTAAAGCAAAAAAAGGAAATTCCAAAACTGCAAACATACTGTGTTCCCATGAAGGTGAGATTTCCTTATGAAAGCCTAACAGGCCAAAAAAAGTGGACCATCATGAATTATTTTTTTCTTTTTTTCAAACAGTGAAAATATCTCCTTATCATACATAATGTTTCATCCTGTATACCTTCATGTATGTATGAACAAGAAATTAAAATTTACACAGCAAGCTAACTACCAACCATGTAGACATAATTACTTTTGGAAATATTGTACTTGAAGACATTTTCATGTCAGCTGTATGTGTTCGGGTATCATCATAACATGGTGTTTACACCAGATTAAAACCATATGCTGTGTGGGAATTATGTCAGGTTATAAATGGAAATACAGTACAATATCTGAAATTGAGGAGCGAGTTAGAGTCTGATTTCTTTTAAACTGTTGCTAACCAAGAAGAACATAAGTTTGAATAACATTACTTTTGATTTATACCGGTATAGTGCGGACAGAACCCAATTCCATCTGCCTTAAAGTTTCGTTAAGTGTTAAAATTATCACCAATTAAAACTGTTTCTACACACTATTAGTGGACTCATGACCTCATTAAGGCAGCCAGGAGTGCTGCCACAAAACCACGGTGAGTCCTCAGATCAGATGAGAATCTTTTTTCTCCCAAAAACGATGCCACTTTTCCATGTCTCCTCTAGGCCTCTTGTGAGTCCTGTCAACACATTTGAGGTCAAAGCTGAAAGCATTTCTTTAATCCACATTTTACTCACTGCCTAAGTAATTTAACAGTCGTCAAGTAGGTCAGGAATAGGAATAAAAGTATACAAAAGTGGGGGAAGAGGAGGGATGCAAGGAGCGCGGCAGAAGTGAGTTTAAATAGAAAACGGAGTTAAAAACAGAGAAGAAAGGCAAGTTAAGGAGCAGAGCCCCGGTACCAAAGCCAGTAAAATCCAAGGGAGCGTTCCAGTGGTTTTCATCAGACTCCCTGGGAACGACAGCGGGGAGAGTAACGAAGGACATCGGGAGAGACGGCGTCGTTACAGTAGTGCAGTTTAGCAAGAGGAGAGCGGATGCTGATGGACAGCGAAGGCCGACCAAGGGAGCGTCTTCCAGCGCTGCCGAAGAAGGAGCAGGCCCTTTCATGAGCTCAGACAACTGGCTCCAGGGGCTGGCATCGTGCTCCAGGTCTTGATCCCACTCGCCGTGGGGCTTATTAGCCACGACGCCTGCACAGTGCCGGGGCTCCCACGCGGAGCCGCGTCCCACCAAGCCGGGGCAGAGCGGGAGCGGAGCGCAGCCGGGTCTCCTCGCGCCTCTGCAGACCTAACCCACCTTTCTGGCACGTTCAGGCTGCCAAAAATTAGGCAAACACCTGACCCCTAGGCCAGCTCCTAAAATGCACAGTCAAGTTCTTCTGAGCAGACCGCATTACTCAGGTTAGCAGATTGGAAAAAAGAAAAATATCAGAAAATGCTCATGCATAAAATTAAAGCTTTGAGTTTAACTAACAACGTTACATTATTAAATGTACAACATTATATGAGAAGCTTTCAGAAAATTACGGTATGTGAGACGACTCAAAATTAAAGGGAGCATTAATCTCTCAAAAAATAGAATTTGGGTCGAAAGATGATTTTCATTTCAGAGCAGTTACGTATGCTGTAGGATCACACCTTCTCATGTAAGTTGTAAAGTATGTGAGGTACTCTATGGAGTGTTTGCCTGTGCTGCAGGAAGTTCTTCCCTGCATTTTCCATTAAAACGTGGTATATATTCACATTATTCATTTAAATATTACCTAACTCTCTTAGGAATGACAGATTGCCATTTTGATTAAAAATTTATGGGTATGCTGTTGATTTGACCCTGATTCATACACTGAGTAGGACATGATATCTTTTGCGCTAATCTAGTTTCAAGCAGATTAATATATATACATACATATATGTACATACACACATATAAAAATATATGTATATATAAAGAACTCTGTTGGAGGACTGAATGTAGGAGAGCATTAACTCTCTCTTTGCACAGGACCTATTAATATGAAAATTATTGTAATATGATTAACTGCTCCTCTTAACACCAAAGGGAGTGAGTCTTGAGAGATTATTTTGCAAGATGATAACATTCCCCTATCCAGTTTGTAACCCTAGGGAAAACTGAAAAAATATGGATTTTGATTTGAACAATAATGAAATGGTAAGTGATATAGCTTTGCTGTCTTATAATGACTGTATTAATTTGCAAGCTGTAGTGCTAAACCAGAATAGAGGTGCTCGAGGAGATATGCCTGTTATCTAGGCAACAGTTAATATGATGAAAATGCTATTTAGAAGCAGCTCCATGTTTTTATCATAAATATAACTTTAATTCCTTGAGAATCTCCATAAAGTTCTGGTAGAATGTAATAAATGCAACATAATCTAAAAGAGAAGACTGTCATTTATAACCACTCCCAATACTAGTTATGGATCTTTTAAAGTTTAAAAGCACTTTCTGTAAGAGAATCTATCCTATATATTCCATCCTATATTACTTCCCCAGTTCAGAAAAATGACTTACCTGTGATAGAGATTCAATTTTTACCTTTTGCTTGCTTTTGAGTTAACATGGCAGACCTTATCTATTAATTTGCCAGGGAGAATTTCTCTTCAATGACGCTCTTTTCCCCAGAAGTGAAAAAGTCTTTTCAATTTTAATTTTAGTGTAGGAAAGAAGTACTCCACAAGCAAATGACAAAATGGAACTATATACAAACTGATGTTTTATCACCAGACTGAGAGTGCAAAGCTTCTGTGAATGCAATACTCTTACAAATGTCAGAATTTTATATTATCGATATTTATATGTGACTTGGCTGAAGGAGTCTTTTTATTCACTGGTGAAGCTATGCTATACAGTTTTTATGTCATGTTCACTGAAGCTGAATTTAATTTGGCAAGACCGTAAACCACAGCCAATTTTTCTAAAACAATAGCCTGACTTCAGCCTTTGGAAAACAAAATTTTTAAAGTTTCTTGGAGGTCAGCCTGGTGGCCTGAGAAATGTAGGGCTGAACCAAGCGATAAACGCCGCATTATACTGAGTTACCGGCAATATACAGTTCAGAACTCAGTCAGAGCCTCCCCTGTCTGGCTTCTCCGTGGCACTCATGTTTTGTCTTGTCTTGCCTTGTATCATCGTGCAAATATGTTGTCACACTCTACACACGCCTTAGTTTGGGTAGAAGATACCACAATGAGGCAGGATGAGAACGAGCAGTGGCCTCTACATGCTGCAATACATCACCAAACCTGGCATGGTGCTGCAAAGGATTGTCCTCGCTCATGAGCCACTGTTCCCAAAGGGTCATTCCTGAGGATCCATTTCACAGTAGCATCTAACATAAGCTAACAGGCTGACGTTCATGAAGAGACAATATTTAAGATGGCGTTGTTAGCTGGTTGGTCTTGCCTGGCTGCGTAAAATAGATACAGAAGTATTTTTTCTGAGTTTTCTGATGGAGTGCTGAACCAACTGTATGTCCAGGCGTTGTGGGAAGAGCAGTCCAGGAGCTGGATGTACCTCCTGAAACAGATGTTGTCTGCAACAGGCTGAAGCATGTGATGTTGCTACAAGCTTTGTAGGCAAGTGTGGTGTTACCAAATACTTAGTGGTACCATAGAGGTAAATGAGGATTTCCTAAAGGGTGGGGAACACTTAAATCCTTTGGGGTAAGGACAAAGAGAAACCTTGTTTCTGAAGGAGGAATTGGCTCTTCTAGCCCTGCTTAAAGTAAAGAGAGAGAGAGAGAAGTGGGGTTTACTGTTAAGCTTCAGAGCATGTCTTCTGATGTTTATCTGTGCAGTACATTATATTTTTTTCTCCACGTAACAGTGGCACCAAAATATGCTGTGACATGTTGAAACAGACGTCCAGCTCTGAAGAAGAAAAGCACTAGGGTAAAACAGTATGGGGAATGTATGTATGTATTCTGTTCGCTTTTTTAAAAGCAAATATAAAGCACCTCCAACTGTTCATCAGCCAAACCAGCAGTTGGCTTATAATCACTGAGAAGATGAGTATTATGAGAGGAGATTCTCTATGCTTACTATCCACATAAGCAGCTACTCTAATAAGGAGATGTCTTCCTTTTTATGTATTCCAAATGTTGACGTGGTAGTCACAGATTTCTCTATTGCTCAACGGAAAAGCCTTCGCCGCCTTCTCCTGTGACAGAACTGACAGAAAATGATTGGGAATCTGCGGGAATCTGAAGGATATTCTCCCCACACTGGTATGTTCCTTTAAACACTCTCTCCTGGGTTAGGGGAGCAGGAAGGAAGTTTTTTTGTTCAGCTGTGGTGTGCACAAAGTCTTAGTTTCTGTGTGGATTGCAGGATGTTATGGCGTTGGCTATGTCAATATTGTCCGAGTGCATTCTTAAACCCTGTAGCTCAGAGCAGGTAGAAGTCTGTCTGTAGCTAAATGATAAGGCTGTATCTGCTATAAATATAATAACATCATCCACACACAGGTACAGATGGGTACAAAAGAGTGATGAGACATCTTGTTTTGCCAAATATAGAACCTAATGAAAGAAATCACAGACTCTACATTTTAGCTCTTGAGACTTCTAATCTTTAAACTTTTGAGTTCAAGTTCCTCTTGGCTCTGAGAAAATTCAGTTTTTTATTACATTATTTAGCTCTTCCTCCCCCCACTAAAATTCTAGGGCATGAATTAATTACAAATAAGAATCTTGGCACAGGTTTTCAATTTAAAGAGAAACATTTTTCTTCTGCTAACTTTATGCCTTTTCTTCAGGAGATCCAGTGAAGGGACAAGTTTAAATTACAACAGGGAACACAAACATCCCAGAAAGGTTTGGAAATATACTCATTTTCTTCTGAAGTTTAAAATACTTTGCAAAAACCTGCTCCCAGCAAGGCTCTTTCAACACTGCTATTAAAATGTAAGTGACCATTTTCATTTAGGTTTATGCAAAAAGAACCCATTGTCACTTAAGTCTACTGCCAATTTCTCAGCTGGTATAAATCACCATTATTCCAGCTTGGTAGAGTAACAGTGCTGTACATCCAGCTCAGGATTTGGCTCCTGTTTTCTATTAATTCTGATACAGGGTAGCTGGATGAAATTCTGTGGCCTGTGTTTCACAGGTAGTTAGACTAGATGCCCTAATGGTCCCTCTTCTGCCTTTAAAAACTATGAATCTAATGAAAATTATGTGTGTGTATCAAGGGGAAAATATGCCTGTTTACTGCACAAAATTCTTGTGCCTCATTTCACAAAAGACGTAGAAACCTGGCTATTTCTTAAGCCAGGATTTCTTTTCACAGCATTGGTAATTATATTACAAACAGCATTTAGCACATGAAATTAATAAATCTTTTGATTCCTCGTTTACACCCGTTTCCCATATTGTATTAGTAACCACACATTAGCTAATCAGCAGGTTGAGGGGAAAGCTGCCAAAAGCAGATCTGATAATTGGCAGCAGTCAAACAATCATAGCAGGAAACTTTACACTTCCTGCAGACAAGGCTACTGATGAAGACAATGCTGAGATACAACTTTAGGGAAAAGAATTAGGATGTTTAGTTCTTTCATGTTTAATGATCTCTTGGAAAACTGGATTCACATCTCACAGGGAGATGCAGGCGTTTTGCACAGAAACAATACAGAAAATCACCCAACACTTGTTAAGGGAAACTTGGTAATCTCCTGATCATCTAGAAACATTCATGAGATTTTGGTCTCTGCCAAATTTTACAAGCCATTTAGAACACCTTTTCTATTTGTCTAAGTCCATATATGGTACAGTTATTAGTGTAATAAGTGAATGCTTGACCTATTTCTCTGCCCAACAGTCCCAAGATAAATAACTATCAACAAATCCACCCTACAGGAAAGAATTTTAAACACACATCAGCTGAGTTTTAGACCCACCAGGGATTTTAGGTGCTTCAGATGGGATTTAAACTAAAATTCAATATTCTAAGCTTCCACTCATCTATTGTTTAGCCTTGGCCTCCATCTGAAGTCCTTCAAGTGTTTAAAGTTTCCCAAGTCCCCTCAGGGATCCTCCCTCTAGGCGTAGAAAGAAACACTTCAATTTTTGCAGTATGAAGAAGCTGGGAATCCAAAGTACCTTTGACCTTGAGCATTACCCACAGCTTGGCATCCTTCATTTATCTCATTCTTGGAGGCATTCTTGCTAACGTTTTACATCAAATATCCCTCAGATTAAATACAGTAACAGTGGCTCAGAAAAGCAGTTCTGAAGTTCTCCCACTTTTGCTCACACCCAAGTGATTCAGTCTCTCTGGGCCATCACATCTGTAAGTCTCCTTCACAAGGAGGAACAATTTCAACAGGAAAACATGAGATGTCCCTCTTTTGAAATATCCTATATCGGACAGGCGGGACAATTCCAAAGAGGTGGCGGGAGAATAAACATGTCCTAAGAATTGCACTACAGGGCTTTGAGAGAAAGAACTGCTGCTATTCACTATATAAAGCAAAGAGGTAGGACAAGGCACAAGATTATGAAACCTGAGAAGAATTACCTTCCTATATCTCAATATATAGTGCCTGCATTCCTACAAGGAGAGTATTTAAGAAACACCCTTGGCACTAGCTGTTTCCACCTACTACAGATGTCTAATCAGTGCCTTTCCTTGAACTCTACCCCTCTCATGCCAAGTTGTCAAATTAGAGACCAAATCCTAACAAAATTCTGATTATGCAGGAAACCACTCTCTTTAGGCAGCTTTTCACTTCCCAAAGAAACAAACACCTTCTTTCACGAAACAAACCAGCAACGTGCAGGCCAAAAATTAGGTACAAGTCCTGAACTTGAAATTGTAGCAAAACACAGAATGAAAGAATTTCAAACGGCAAAGGGAGAAAAGTATTATGTCACATAACTTGTCTGCCTAGTCGCTGTTTGTACCATCTTTTATGCTGGTTTTGGGCTCTTTTTCCATTCCATGTATATAAAGGGCCCAAAATACAGGGTCCTGATCTGCATCAGCGGTCTTAAGGCAGGGAAAACATAAACAAACACCAAACAAATATGAAAATAATGACAGAACACTAACAGCTGAAGAACAGTCACTGCACCCATTTCCAAGCGCTGATGATAAAGCTTCAAACACAGTATGAGGTGTTCAATAAGATGTACAAAAAGCAACACGGGGAATAGGAGACAGAGAAGTAAGGTCCAGCCTAAGCTTTGAAACCAGGCTGCCTTTGTAGCCACTGAAGGCAAATACCGTCCTTGGGACATGTGTGTTTTGGGGGGAGATTTGTAGTACCCACGCTTTCTTAGAATAGGGTCACCATCTGCTCGTGTCCATTCGGTTCTGCCTCTATCATCTCCTTCACAGATCTGACATTAAGTTCTTTGGCCAGCATAGGGATCACAAATTCTGGGACTGCGCGTCATGCTTTCATCTGGGGTGCCTCCAAATATATGGAAAACGAGGCCACAATTTTGCATATTTTCCTCCTACTAAGAGCTGACTCTTTCAAGCTACCAAGCACAGCAAGACCTCAAAGAATATTCTCATTACCACTGTTATTCACCATTATTCAAAAGCATAAGGAAAATGCAGGGTAAAATGCCATCCTTGAGGTAATCCCTAATCTCACAAAAAATTTCTGGGAGTTTTACTTTCAATGCAAACAGATCAGAACCCTCTCGTAAACCATGTGTTTTGTGGATTAAATGTTCACTTTTCCAAGGTCACACAGCAAAATGGAACGATAGTCTTCCCCTACAAATTTCTGATTTACCATTTAATTAATTGACTTTGGCAGTTGGCACACAACCTTTTAAAAAAAACATTCTGAAATGTCAGCCTTGGAGGGGGGAAAAAAATCATTTGATGAATTTAATCTAAGTGCCAACCAAAGCACAAATGTTCCCTGTGGACCCGTTACAACACTGGAGTTCACAACTGATTGCTTGGGAATGAGCAAACTAATGTGGCAAAATATTTACTAGCTAAGTAGATGTAGTTTAATATATACACTCTACTCGCCAGATATTTACACCTGTATCCTGTAAAATGCTGAAATCTTCAGACTTGTTAAATTAATTAATTTAATTAAGGTAAATAAATAGAAATACAGGTTGCTGTTTTCCCAAATAAGAAGTTTCACAGACTGAGAGTGTTCATTTATTATTGCTTTTTTTGTTGCTTTGTTTTTTTACAAATGTGAGAAACCACAAAAAAGTTGTTCTCCCGCTTCCTGTACATACATGTCGTGCAAATTATATATAGTTTACTGGATAGTCTTCAGCAGTGAACTTCAGGTACCATCTGTACATATTTCTGGTGCTATTTATTTGCAATTAACCAGGGCCTTATGTTTTATCCCCTGCAACTTAAAGTCTTAAATTCTGGAGGAGGTAAGTTTAGCAGAAGGGAATATTGAATTCAGCATCAGGCTTTCTAATGAGCAAAACCTACCCCATTACTCCATATTTAAACCATTGTGAGGGAGAAAGATTGCTCTTCTTAGGTAAAAAAAAATCTCTTGGTAAAAAAAAAATGTTTTAACAGCACCTGCAAGTGCAGATTAAATTATTTGTAACGAATCATTAAACTTGATGGCTCAGATACTACACCAGTGAAAACAAGCTCCCCTGATTTCACCAGAACACAAGGACTTAACTAATAACTGAGAGGCTGTACTAATTTACCCAAGGTGACTCAAGGTGTCCAGTCACATAATAACCCTTTCACCCTGCAGAGCTTCTCCTGAGGTCAGCATTTAAAAAGCAGAACTTGTAAGAGAAGAGACAATGATGTGAGGCACCAGAAACTTTATTGCTGCTGGTGACCATTTCTTCTTCTCTTCTTTCACCCCACCACACTCATCCCACCCCACCCACAGAAACAGCACATCTTGAAACTTGCAGATGCACTCGTCTATCTGCAGAGACATCCAGCTTAGGGAGAATGCTTGAGCAAAATGCTGCGGGTTCCGAAAAATCCCTCTGTCCATAAAATCACTTGAACTATCTATGTGCAGAGTCCCGTATGAGAAGCAGCAGTCAAAGATACAGCAATGAGGTAGAGATATGAGCCGTCTTGACATTTTCAACTAAGGAATAGGCAGAAGCCCACAGACGACTGCATCACCTACTAGCTAAATCACTTCTCCGCTTCTGTAAATGGGGCTGAACTGGGCAGGCAGCAAATAGTTTGTGACAACATGGTGCACCTCAACTCTTCATAGCACTACTTTCACTAACGCTATTTCAGTGGTCTAAATGCTGAGTGATAGGCGCTTTAGCACCCTTCCCAGAAACACCCACCTGTGATGGTAAGATTGGTGGAAATGACTCGTGATGCTGAAAACATAAACATTTCATCCCAGACATTGGTCACATTCTCCTAAGATGAGTGAAATTCTCTGAAACCTGCTAGTACACAAGCACATCTGTGTGTGAGCACGTATGAAAGTGAGGGTGGGAGTGGGTGGGGAAAATATGCGTGGTACAGAACAAATAAAACAGAAAACCCCAACCTTATCTCTTTCCATGCACAAGGAAAGTCTATCCATGTCAGTGCAAGTACTTCTGATGCAAACAAACAAAACCAGAGGGAGTAAATGACCGCATTTCCCTCCAGTTTTTTATACCATCCCTGGACGTTGGTATCAACACATTAAGGAGAGGGAACTGGTGAGTTGTACAGGAGAATATGAATAAACATCGATATAAAACAGTGAGTCAGGAAGTGATGAGGATTATTGAAATTTGACTGCCTGGTTAAATTAAATCAGGACAGGAAAAAAAAAAAGAGAAAAAAAGAAAAAGAAAAAAAATGTAGCCAAACCACAAAATACTGGCCTCACCATTTCATAGAAATAAGTTTTACCATTTCTTGGCACAAATTTACTGGAATTGAGTAAGAGAGACAGAAACTCTGAATTCCCCTCCCTCTTCTCAGCTTCATTAGCACCAAAGGTTCATTAGCACAATGAGGAAGCTGTGACCGGGAAGCAGTGGCCCTGCTCTGAACATCTCTTCACTGTGGTCACAGCAACCGCCTCCAGCTACAGCACACATTCACACATATGCTTCACATATCATACAGATTACAAAACAGAATATCTGAAGGTACCCTTCAACATGGGAACAGTTTTTCTCTGTGAGACCAGGAGTCCTTACAGACTTTTGTCACATTTCCAGCAATGGAGCTAAGAGTAAAAGAACAGGGTAAATACCTACTCGTAGTTTCTTGGTTGGCCCACTCATCCCTTCATGATGTCTTCTGAGGGACTCTCTGATAAGAAGATATTTTAATAGCTCTCAAAGGATTTTTAGTCTATGAACCTGTTTAATAACTTTCTGTGCATGTCTAAACTTTTTTTGCTCTCATGAATTCATGAGTTGCACAATCTAACTACACACCAGGGATTTGTTTCAAACCTACTATGCAGTAGTTTACATCTGATGCCTTCTACTTCCAGTGTTATAAGAAGGGTTGAATAATTATTCTTTATATATCTTCTCCCCATCTGCTACCATTTCAAGGGCTTCCATCACTATCTCTCTTCAGGCTAAAGAACCCTAGCCTATTTCAATACTCCATCTGAGGAAGCTGTTCCACACATCTGACCACCTTTCTTGTCCTCATATGTATGGAGTTCTGGGCTGATGTTTTTGACGAACTTAAAGATTTCTTCTGAGTGGTGAGAGACAGTCCAAAAGCCATTACTCTGTACCTAAAGTCAGCACCACTTACACTTATTATCACTGAATTGTATCTGACATTTTGTCACACAGTCAGTCAGCATCATCATATTCCTCTGCAACTCTTTCTAGCATTTAAAGAACTGGATGGGTGGCCAAGCCCAGAGAGTTGTGGTGAA
>NW_010528296.1:63623-125879 GCF_000687285.1 Phaethon lepturus | reverse complement strand
AGGTTTGTGATGCACCCTGCAGCTGAGGCCTCTCAGCCCCTGGTCACGTCTGGGGCATCCCTATCCCCCAAATCCTGGGGTGCTCGGAAGCGGCACGCACTGCGGATGGGCTCTCTTGGGTCATCCCTTGGCCACTATGGTGAGTCCAGGTCCTCAGGGGACCAAAGGCCTGTCGACCTCTCTGTGTCTTAACCAACTCCTCACTCAGGCCAGGCTAAAATGAGCACAAACGGTGTTGACTTGAGCAAAACAGGCAACACGGTTCAGAGTCCTTTTAAAGGGCTGGGGTAAAGAAATGGCAGAAAGCTGTGCTGGCAAACCAGAGCCTTTGCAGCCCATCTGCTACGGAGGCATTTCCAAATGCTTGGTTAGGAACAGCACCTTCCTGCGCTTCTGACACTTCGACTTGTATTCAATACTGAAACCTCTTCCTCGTAAAGTCATGCTACAGTTTGTAGGCACTTTCTTCCTCATGATCCTCTGGAGGTCCCATTCAGGTCAAGTCTCCCCTTCATATACTTTGTCATTTAGGGTTTGTCTGTTTAAGTCTTTCCTCCCTCTGGACTTTCATTCATTAGTTTATCTACTTCTGGAAGATGTGACTATCTCTTTGGTAGATCCATCTTATGTGCCTGACTAGTTCACTTTGTGGAAAGCAATCCGCATCCTAAATCCTATAAAAGTGTTTGTTGCAAAGGCAGTGCAGGTGTACTAGGTCTGCAGCCCTGTAAAATTCAGTGGGGAAATGGTCCAGACATAAAAGAAAGCGCGCTGAGGTCTGTCTCAGGCTTTGAAGGACATGGGAGAATGACACAGATCCACGGAGGTCATTTGGACTGTAGAAAAACAGTCTAATTTTTGACTCTCAATACATGACAGAATATCCTGTTTAGGTCTGCCTAAGCTAAGAAACTGAGAAACTTTACCTCCCAAAGAGGTTGACTGAACCAGACATGATTACCTGCTCCAGCAAATTAAAGGAAACTGTCTGAAATACACCAAACCACCATGCAACAAATTACTATCAAAATAAGCTGATATCATTTAACACTGGACCCAAATAGAGCAATAACAATTACTTCACCAACAATGAGACACATCTGAGAAATGATGATGAGAGCACCTGCTTCCCAACATCACCCACCAGGAAGTCATGGAGCAATACCCCAACCTTGAATGCCTACCCCTATCTCTTCTTTCCAAATGCTTACATTTATGCTCGGAAACGTTGGTAGCATTGTGGTCTGTAGAGAATTTGAGGAACTGTTTCTCTAAGAGTGTCTCAACTTTTCTGAAAACAAAATGAAGGTAAACTAGCCACCATGCCCTGTAAACTAACTGTGAAAATAATGTCACACTATACTCAGTTGGACACCCCTGAATGAATTTTACATTGGTCTACGGTAACAATTTTTTTCAGGAGAGGAATAACAGTGAAATAATTTTTTGAAATAGACAACTGTTTTTTTAAGAGTCTACATAGTTTTAAAATCCAGTCACCAATTAGTTATTAAACAGCTGATAAAGGAGAAGTTAGGATAACATCAGTGATGCTAGAAGATGAGTTTTGATGCTTTCATGTGAGAAGGAACTCAAGAAAGGCCTCTGCTCTTTTCACCTTGGAGCTCAAATCTAGCTCAAATTTTTAATGAAGAAGCAAAAAATTGTGTAAACTCTTCTTTTGCTACCTTAAGACTTTAATGTGCTCTTCTAGATCCTTACAGCAGGAAACCCAAGGAGACTTTCACTGAAGAGCTATGAGAATCTGCAGACACCATCTTTAAACACTTTATTATATATGAAAGCAGCTTTCTCCAGAAAGACATGCTTCCTTCAGGATCACTGCTTCATAAATTATCTTCTTACTGGCACCATCTTTAGTATTATCAACACTATGCCACACCAGGGAAGCATTACGCCTGACCTGAATGCCTAAGTGATACCAGCCTTCTAACTGGCATCTTCTGTATATCAACCCCATCTATTTAATCTTCATCCACAACAATTTCATCCTCACCAAACCACAGATGCAACTACAAGCATCCGGATACTTGTATCCAAGCACCAGGATATCAGGCTTTTCAGGATTCACCTCGAGAAAAAGCCTTTAACCTTCCCACCAAACCATTGTGCGTTCCTAGGATATACTAGGATACATAGATGACATCTGGACTGAAAACTTGGATTCCCTCATCGATTTCTACCACAAATTCAGCAACCAGAAATGTCTATCAAACTATCTCTGGAAAACTTACATCAGCATCAACTTTCTAGACACCAAGGTCAACATAAAAAATAGCAACCTTCAAACTACCATATGCAGAAAATCCACAGACCAACACACCTCCTTCCACAAACCATCATCTACCCAAAACACACTAGAAAAACTGATATACAACCAGCCCACAGGCATCACCTCATTTGCTCTGAGGAGAACATTCATGACATGCCCTCACAAAGCTACAGATGATGTTCATCCAACAGCGAGACTCCTCTAGGATCACATATTTGAAGAAGCCACCTAAACCTTGTACAAACTTACTACAATACAGAGACAAAATCCCCCACTGGGTATCACATACCATAATATGCAAGAAATATATACTGGAATATGTTTAAAATTGCAATTTATTTTAGAAGAAAATCATACCTTGAAATGATTTATCCACTCCTCCTTCCCTTCAGACGACACTCATCATCACTAGCTGAGAGCAAATTTCCAGCAGACCAACATATGCTGGCTAGAACCAGATAGCTCAAGAAAATCAAATCCAAATCTTGCCACAACCCTCACAATAAATGCCTGCTACACTAGAACCACCAAAATCCACAGAACCTACATATGCATGTCCTGAAATGTCATAGGCATCACACGATGCATTCACTGCTTTTAGGGAACAATGTGGGTGAAACCCACCCACCACCATGTGGTACCTAATTCAGAAAGAACAGCAGCACCCAGTTACCAGCTGGAAAATTATATTCCCAGAACAACTACTCCATCTCTAATCTTGCAATCCTGACACTGCAAGATCAAAGGTGGGTCAGAAAACTAAAATGTATAACTCTATCAGATACCAAACACCATATCAGATGGATTCGAGACAGACCTCTGAGTTTCCCCACATCTCAAGTCTTGCAGATCTTCGATGGGAATTGCTACTTCCTCTGATCATTTAGCTTTTGTCACCTCTTATACTCTTAGCAGGGTCAGGATCACCCTCTGCTCTGAAAATAGCAAATTGTTTCCTCTCAATTGTCTGATTGATTAGAACAATTGCATGCAATTCAGAGCAAATTAACTACAATTACCTTCATGTTCGCTCTATGTTTTGGACCCAAAGAGTAGTTCATCTACCTGAAAATGAATCTGCTTTATCTAATACCTGCTGTACCCAACTGTATCTGTTGGCCTAATGAAAGAACTCTTCCTAAGAAACATGGCTTTCTTTGGATTGTATGAGCACTAATGACGGAGGTAACGGTTCCTGTGGACAAAGCCCTGGCTCTATAGGGTGCACTTTTGGCCCCCAAGCAGAATAGAGCTCTTTGCTGTTGTCTACAAAATATTTGTATTGCAGGAGATGATCATGAATACACTACCTGTTGTGATAAGACTGCATAACTGCTAAGATTTTTTCATCATTTTACTTTGAAGCAAAACAGGAAACCTAGTGTTTACATAAAAGGCTGTGTTGAAAGTTGCTTCTCATTGCAAAGTTGATTCTCACTGCAAAGTTGAAAGTCTTGAAAAATCTGAAAATGTCAAAGAGCAGCAAGCCTGCAGGTCAAAGTAAAACATTAGAAAAAAAAAAAAGTAGTCCTTTTTAATTTTCTTTTGTTCTCTTTCAAAACAAGGAGAATTGCTAAGAGTTCTCCGGACCTACACTTCAAATAAGTCATCATTTATTAACTCAAGAGAGATTATGCAGCTGAAGTGTTCCATTTCAGTAAAGCAGTAAGTGCATCCATACAACTGCATCATTCTTTTAACAAGCATTGTTAAACAAGTGTTACATTCTTACACTATCGAGATTTTATTCTGTGGAGAGTTGTTCATAACTAACTTCTCTGCTATTACTATTGGTTGGAATATTGTTGGCAAAATTATTTCATCAGCAAAACGGACAATAAAGTTTCCAAGGAACAGAACAGAATCTTTAGGGGATGTAAAGAGACTCCTGTACTGAGACTCTGATCTACTGAGTGTGAACAGGAACATTTTGATGCAAGTAGTGAAAATACGCAGAGAGGTGTTTTCCATGCGTGTTAGGAGGAAACGAAATTCTACAACCTCCAAAATTGTCATGAAATGGACTTAATCATTTTTTTCACTTCTCCACATCCTATGCAGTGACTAATATAAGTAAAAGTGCAAGCGTAAAAAGAAGGGTGGCAAAATATGGCCGATAACTCAGAATGCCTCAATAAAAACTTACGCTTTTATTTAAAATAGTATTCTAGAAAAGGCTGGGAAATAGCAATTTATATACCGGGAAATAATTGCTATGTTTGAAAACAGTGGAAAAATGCATTAAAATGTCATTTAAATTTCCCAGTGAATTGCCATTCTGCTTCTTTCTAGTCTAGTGGCATGACAAAGGTCAAAACCATGAAGCTGATTTTGAAATCTCAACAGAAATAATTGGTATATTAAAGTCTTTTATGATGATGTAAAAACTCTTAAGGTAGTAGAAATAGCTTTTTTCCCTCTTCAGGAAAAAAATACTTGAACTGAAATTGTACGAATGTTCTTACATTGTTTTAGAACTGAAGTCACAACAGGCTGTTGAGGAAAATACTGGGCAATAAGTGAGAGAGCAGTTCATGTCTGTCTACATGTGGTAAAACCAAAAAACACACATTGCTTGTCAGTAGCTAGAGTCCTCAGAGTCTGTTAAAAAGCTCAGAGAAATTGGTGAATATATTTTTCAGGGTTTTAATAGATTTTGGATTAGGTTTCCTCAGTCAGGAGGCTCGAAGTCACTTTATATGAATTTGGACAATTTATTTCTGCATTGTACAGGCTTCACACATTGGGATTACATCACCTCAAGGCCTCTTTTGCAGAACAGGGACTTTCTGGTTATTTCTTTAAGCCAGATACGCTGAAACATTTCTGAATAGAAAAGATTCCTCTAGTGTCACTTGACTGTCATAGCACATCTCTTTATAGTGCCAAAGTTTCAAGTATGCTCAGCTAGACAAGGCCCATGACTGAGTTACAGGTGACATGCAGAGCTGTGAGACTCCTGTGATGCCTCATGAGATGGAATCAAAAGACAGGTAAGAGTCCATCCCAGTGATAACAGTCCGTCCCAGGAGCACAGGCAGTGCACTTTGGTCAGGAGAGCTTGATATTGGATAAAGTCACTCTGGTCAAACTATAAATTCAAAGTGTTTAAATTTTATTATTCCAAACAAAACAAAACAAAAAAAACCCACCATAAAATATAATAAATGTATTAAACCATTGCAGACATAGTGTTTTTCATTGAATGATGTTGTCAGAATTAGTTGAACATTTTCTATCTAGTTTCACTTAGCAGCTTTTCCTTCTCCATGACATTATGATGAAATATGTACCCCCCTAAGTTTTTATTAACACCATCTGCCTAAAATTCAAGATTCCAATTTACAATGCAATTAAGAGCTGTGTAACTTTACCTTCTTGTGGCTATCTTACGAGCTGCTACTACACATCTACTGCTTTCAGCACTGCCTAGAAATGGTGAAATTGCTCTGATGCCAAGGAAGAACCTGTTGCTGCTATTACTAATCAGACTTAGTTAAGATACATATGATTGAAAATAAAACATGTTGATAGCATTTGTGCCAAATGACAGTTTTCTCACAGAGGAGGATAAGAAGAGCAGTACTGAGTCAGACGGAGACCCATCTAGTTCACATTCGCCTGTGTGGGTGGCAGCTGCTGCAGAATAGGAGTAGCCATGTCCAGCTGTGGAAAGAAGTGTGGCTAGCCCAAGCCCTGCTCTTTGGAAACCAGACTGCAGTTCCCTGGGGTCTGTCCTTCACAGGGTCGGTTTTGTTAATCGAGTGGAGTCTGGAGCTCCAGCCACCACGCTGGAATTTCTGTGTCTGAGACTCTCAAACTAGCTGGAAAAGTGGTTCAGGCCAAAAAAAAAAAAAACACCCAGGGTCATGCGCTAGCACCTGCAGTTCACCATCCACAGTGACAGGGAGTAGAACAGTTGCGTGCTCATTCAATGTCCAGGCTCTCTTGCTGCCCAAGAAACCAATAGCCGCAAAATCAATAGTGAGTAAACCCAACTAAGACAAGAGAATAACGTTCTGATTTCAGAAGTAGCAGCAGCCAATAGTCTATGCCCAGGAAAAAAATAAAAGAACAGGGCAAGCATGTAATTAGACTTCCCAGTACACTCCAGCAACTCGTGGCTCAGATCTGTCCTAAGCCAGCGGTGGTATTTTTTGTGTTTAAGACCGTGCCTGAATATGCCTGAGGATTCTGATGGTGTGTGTACATGTGATGGAGCCTCAGTGGGAGCTGAGTCTTGGATGGGGCACAAGCAAGTGGATGTAACACAGAAAGAAAAGACGCAACACAGCAGCAATTACAACAGAGAATATGAGTCAGAAGCTGTCAGACATACCCAGCAGTGCTTGTGGCTCACAAGAGGGGACACAGAGTACCAGATGATGTAGCGAAGATCCCTTAGAGAGGACACTGAATAGGGAAGACCTGGAAACGTTAAGTAGTGGATGAAGACCCATGGGAACAGAGCAAGACTGAAACACTGGAGGTCAACAAAACAGAGAGGCTTCTTCTTGAAAAGTTACATCCCTGAATATGACTGCCATTGTTAGTGCTAAGTACAAAGTGATATTTGAAAGGAAGTTGGTTGAGATAAATTAACTGTCCACTTGATGTAGACAAATCTTTATTTTCGAAAGGGGACATGGCATTCCCAGGGCATATGGGATGAGGAAAGAGGATCTCCTTTTGGAGGAGGAAAGGCTGTATGCTTCTACTCTTGCCATTTAAGTTTTGACAGTGCTCACATCTAAACCCATCAAATTTCACAAATTAATTCTTTCCCATTCATTTCACTGGCACTAGTCAAGTTGGTCAGTGCTCTCAGAGCACTCAACTGGGCTTGGCACAGAAGAGCCTTGAGGAGGAGTTGCTGGGCTCTCCCACAGGCACCCAGTTTTATCTACTCGGTCACAGATTAGAGCACTCCACAGGATGTGGGTGTGCTCTCAGAGCACTCAACTGGGCTTGGCACAGAAGAGCCTTGAGGAGGAGTTGCTGGGCTCTCCCACAGGCACCCAGTTTTATCTACTCGGTCACAGATTAGAGAGCTCCGCAGGATGTGGCAGACTTGCCTTCACATTCCTCTTCTGACAGCGGGATTCAAGCCCGCACATATTCCAGGATCCCCAAGAAGAAATCCTAACCACATATCTGTGTGCTGGCTGAAGGATGGGCTCTCCCAGTTTGCATGACAGTTGTAGAGATTTGGAAGAGGAAGGGAACAGGAAGAAGGGGAATATGTGTGAGTGTGTATGAGTTTGGTCCCATAAAAGCACAATCTTCCTTAGAGATAATATCTATCTGTCTTCATCTCTCACTTCCTCTTTTCTCCACATATTTCAGTGGTTAAAGCATGGGACAAGAGCATCTGGATTCAATTCTGCCTCCATGAAGGAAGGCACAGCAGCATGTTCCACTTCCCTGGAAAGTGGTACAATCATCTGCTCTTCTGACGTGAGAGCAAAGGCATTTGCGTAATCCCACCTGTCAGAGCCATTCCACATTGCTTGGAATAATTAGAAGGAAAGCAAATTGAGGTTTTCCAACTTAGTAGAACGCTCAGTGCAAAAAGGGGACAGCCTGATTTGGAGAAAGGTTTAATGTAACTTATGATGTGATGTTGAGTGAATATCCTGCAGGCAGGGATGCAGGGCTGAGATGTCTCTCTTTGCAGATGCCCACCCTAATTATCAGCCTCTCTCTCTTTTTTTCTGCCTTTTCCTCACAACACAAGGGAACTCACTGCTCAGCACTGATCCCTGCGAGTTTCATTCCAAGTACCTGCTATGGAGTATATAGATTGCAGTCCTCGTTCAGGACAGTGTTGACCAGTGCTTTGGCAAAGATCTCATGAAGTTTGGTGTCACAGTGCTCAACATGGCAGCCACAATGCACTGTGGATGATCAAAGCCTACACGGTAGCTGAAGTAACCTGCCGAAATACACATCCACTATTTTTTCCCTCCTTTATCACCTCATTTGATCCTGCAGCCAATGCCACTTAATAGTTCAAATAAAGACTGTGGTAAAAGCTGCCCAGGAGCATTACAAAGCAGAGGCAGCATTTACAGAATGAGTCCACCTAACAGCGTAGCATAGTTAATAGCAAAGACAGACACTTGTACCTGTTACCTTTTACTTGTAATAATCAGTTATCGGTAGGTCAGTAGGGCTACAACTTGTACAACCTCTTCAACAAGTGCACCAGAAGTGCACAGAATCAGCAATGGTTTCAGGTACAGTGGAAGTAGCAACCAACTCCCTCAGCATCATTTAGCTGGGTCCTGAAGAAATAGGATAGTTTCTTCACGAATAACTACTTGCGAACAATTACACCCTATTCTGCTCATCAAACAAAAGCACCATAAAAGAATGAACTGAAACAGGGAACACTGCTGGTCATTCTGCCACACTTTTGAAGATCTGGATCCTAATTATGTATCATAAAATATTTTGATGCCTCATATAAAGGCAAAGTGTGAAAATAATACTTTGTTTGTTGAGAACTTCCTACTAATTATAGTTTGAAATGTTTGCATTTGCTTTATTTACTCAAAGCCAATTATCACCAAGCTGGTGAAGTTGGGTGAGAGTCCAAATACAATACTGTTGTTCCAGTTCTGTTTCCACGGGGGGCAGGGTTAAGGCCCCAGTGAGATTTCATAGTCCGTGCCAATCTGGTACCTGCATTCAAGAAAGACATTTCAGACTGGAAGCAGAACAGAGAAATGCTACCAGAATATCAGAGAAGTGGAAAGATTTCAAAGTCAAGGCTGAAGGGGTATAATTACTAGCCATAAATACATTAGGGGTATGAGAGAAGAAAAAGAGCTTATTTAAATTAGAGGTCTACAGATAAACAAATGAATATAAACTGACAAGGAATATATTTAAGCAGGAAATCAGAAGATGGCTTTCATAGAATCATAGAATTATTTAGGTTGTAAAAGACCCTTAAGAACATCAGGTCCAACCATTAACCTAACACTGCCAACTCCACCACTAAACATATAAAGGCAAAGTGTGAAAATAATACTTTGTTTGTTGAGAACTTCCTACTAATTATAGTTTGAAATGTTTGCATTTGCTTTATTTACTCAAAGCCAATTATCACCAAGCTGGTGAAGTTGGGTGAGAGTCCAAATACAATACTGTTGTTCCAGTTCTGTTTCCACGGGGGGCAGGGTTAAGGCCCCAGTGAGATTTCATAGTCCGTGCCAATCTGGTACCTGCATTCAAGAAAGACATTTCAGACTGGAAGCAGAACAGAGAAATGCTACCAGAATATCAGAGAAGTGGAAAGATTTCAAAGTCAAGGCTGAAGGGGTATAATTACTAGCCATAAATACATTAGGGGTATGAGAGAAGAAAAAGAGCTTATTTAAATTAGAGGTCTACAGATAAACAAATGAATATAAACTGACAAGGAATATATTTAAGCAGGAAATCAGAAGATGGCTTTCATAGAATCATAGAATTATTTAGGTTGTAAAAGACCCTTAAGAACATCAGGTCCAACCATTAACCTAACACTGCCAACTCCACCACTAAACCACGTCCCTAAGCACATCTACACGTCTTTTAAATACCTCCAGGAATGGTGACTCCACCACTTCCCTAGGCGGCCTGTTCCAATGCTTGACAATGCTTTTGGTGAAGAAATTTTTCCTAATATCCAATCTAATCCTCCCCTGGTGCAACTTGAGGCTGTTTCTTCTCATCCTACTGCTTTTCACTTGACACCCACCTCACTACAATCACCTTTCAGGTATTTGTGGAGCAATAAGGTGTCTTCTGAGAGTCCTCACAACCCCAGTTCCCTCAGTCACTCCTCATAAGACTTGTTCTCTAGACCCTTCACTAGCTTTGTAGCTCTTCTTTTATCCATTAAGGAGTGATGTTGTGGAATAACCTACAAGTTAGAGTAGAGGGGGCAGGGAACCTCTCTAGAAACCTTACTAGATAGACTTTACTCTATCTGTGAAAGGGATTATTTAAGTCTTACAATAGCAGAGGTCTATCTCAGAGGGTCTTTCACAGCCATTCTGTGTTGACTTCTGCTTATGAATGTCAAGCACTTTCTAATACTAAGGGAAAGGTGCTGCTCTGCTTGTGCAAGGTGCATGTACCTTGAAGCACAGTGAAATTATGTGATTTCTACCTTAGGGGAGCAGAGTATGTGGATCTATACAGCAAGGTTGTGTCTCATGCAGTTTTAAAAATTATAATAGGAAAGAGTTTGTATTGGACAAAGACTCAATGTCTAGGCATTGTTATCAACATGAATGGAGAGGTTTAGAGGCTGCAACTGCAATACAAGATTGCAGCTTTAATCTCTGTGCAGCTTTCTTCCCTCAGAGACCAATACATATTCTGCCTGTAATTGACACAGAACTGAACCCCACAAAGAAAAGGGGAAGTCTCAAACTCTTGCAGTAAAATAGACACTACTGATGGAAAGACCTCAAGGTTAATCATTTTGCAAATTGGGAAGTGAATCTGGAAAGGAGCACAGGGAGAATTCTGCTCCATGAAAATGCTCTGGCATTGGAGCCAACATGCACTGCAAGTCCTTGGACTGTATATGCAGGTGATGGTTTTATCTCCCTCTTTTACAAAGCAATGTCTTTCCCTGGCAAAATGTCAACAGCTTAGCCAGCTTAGCACTTTTAGTTATTTTTGCTCTCCAGACATCTTTTAATGAAAAAAAACACTTGGTCCAAGTTCACATCTAGTTACAAGACTCACCATTAATTAAATGGCAGGTTTTCAATCCCATCACCACACTTATGGACAGCTGAGTTCAAGAAGTTCATGAACTGGTTCCCCACAGTTATCTTGAACATGAACTCACTGTTTAGTCAATGGCTTAGAAAAACAAGGCTGGACAGCTGGTCTCTGTGCTACTTACCACAGTCTCAGGGCAGGGACAGAGGAAATTTAGAGAATATTTCCAAATACAGTCTGCCAGATTATTCAAATCTACATCTGCATAGATGTTTGGTATTATTTGCTCTAGAATTTAACGTACACTATAATATGCTCCCTGCTTTATGAAGTGTGAAGGCTGACATCTGAAATTAGTGCTGTTTCATAGCCCGGTATCCAGTTGCTACATCTGGCTTTGTCATGTAGTCTGGGGAAGCGCCCTACCACAAGGACTTGAGCCACAGAGGATGGTGAGACAGATGAAGCTAGATAATCTTTTTTATGTCCATGAGGGTCAGTCTTTCAACACCAAGAAGAACTAAGACAAATAAACAGAAATGGGACACACTGTAATTAATGGCTCCAGAACACAATAAATCTGAACAGCTTCTTATTTTCAAACCGTGGCTCACTTCAGACTAGTACGAAAGTTTAGAGGAAAAAAAAAGGTAACCTAGTAATTTCTTTCTTACAGAACTAGTTTCAAACTAAATATGCACCTAGACAGAGCACTCCCCACACCTAAGGTCTCTGTATATATGTATGCATGTCTATGCCAGTATGTCATTTGAGAGGCTTCTTCCTCTTCTACTGTTTTGTCATCCTAAGAAAACATCATGTCCTCACGCTATAACTGTGTAAGAGCATTTCAAAAATGTTGCCACGTGGACTTAGATGTCCAATATAATTTAATCCTGCTCAGGTTTTTTTGTATTCTCTGGCTATCCAAACATTTTCATTTTAAAGTCCTTAAATATTACCCTTGAGGAAGAGATGGAACAAATGGCTGCAAAGACTCTTTTCAGCGCAGATTACCAGATTCACACACATCACTGCAGGTCTGTAATAATACAAGATTTGCCCTATGAGAAGCTAAAGATTAATTCAATGGGTTGATAAACATGATTGATTAATACTATCCCCAGCCCTCAAACACATGCACATATGAAAATTGTCGCCTGGACTCAGCAATCACTTTCATCTTCCCAGTTGTATGATTCTGAATCTTACTTTATTGCATGCTGGTCACTTTTGAGTTTGTGGAGTGCAATGGACCTGATTCAGAACACACTAAATTTGATGAAGTATTTTTTAGAGTCACATATTGCCTCCTTCTCTTTTACACCCCACTTCCAGCACCCCAAGGCATTGTCTCCTCCTCCTCTTTGGCTTTGGCACCAGGGAATGAAGGGAGGAAGAGCAGGGAGGGGGGGAGGAGAGACAGTGAAATACCCAGGGAAGGCTGTGTCACTCCTGCAAGCTTCACATTCTGATGTCTGTTCAGATCAAGCCTGTGATTCTGCCCACCAACTGCCAAATATATGCTGCATGATTTGGAGAAAAGCTTCTGGTTAAACATCTCTCCTTGAGGCTGGCTCTTTGGTAGCGTGTTCTTAACAACTGATTTTGAAGTAGTTTATCTCATTTTATTATGAAAGTTCAGGCAGTACCTCTCTGTGAGATGCGTTGAATCTCCCCCATCTTTTTCTTTTTTTTTCTTTATTTTGAAGTGCTCCACTCCTGTGGATTGTCAGTGTGCCAGCCCTTGTTGCAAATAGCATGCTGTCCTTCTGTGCCCTGGGCCTCCTGGTTGGTCTGGGAAATGCAGTGTGCTAGGAGTTTCTGGCCTCCTTTGGGGTTAGGTATGATGGTCTCCGTTGTGCGTAAGCAAGTGGTTTCAGTCCTTAATTGCAATGGGGAAGTGGTCAGACAACATACAGTCCTGGCAGCAGAATGGCAAAATGTCTTGGAGGAAAACCAGAAAATAACAAATATGTTACATATGAAGTGAATATGTATTTCTAACACAACCTGGAAAATGTGTAGCATATAGGAAAGCAAAATATAAAAATTTTTTGGGGATCGTGCTTATTTGAAACCGGAGCATTATCTCATATTATTCGCTTATTCCTCTTTACAGAAATTAAAGAAGTGGTCTAAACATTTTCTTCTTACATCACAATAACACAAATCCACCTATTATGAAGAAATGGATGTGGGTTTTGACTATCATTATGAATTCAAAGTGAGCTGTCAGTCATCAGTAGTGAAGCACCAAATTACAGGATTTTGCCTTGTTTCATCTAGGAGAGAGAATTGCTTCATCACAGCAGAACACTAATACCTTGAACTAGACAGCTCACCTCTTCCGAGGAGACAGGAAATCTTTCACAATATCATTTTGGTAACTCACTACATCCTTCTGAGATACATTTTACTTTACTCACTTTACAGAGGATTAAACAGAGACATGGAAAATGTAGCAGCTCTAAGTCTTTCTATAATTCAACATGACAGCTGGGAATTATTTTCAGGAATGATGTTTCCAGTGTTTTCTTACAATCACTTTAGTGATTCTCTTGAAAATGTGCTGATAAAATCCAGCTCACGGTCCCAATCTTACTTGTGAAGATGATTATCTGAATAAACAGCAGCCATCATGCACATTCCTGAAGGAAAAAAACAACCAAACAAAAAAAACCCAACAACAAAGCAACAACCTCTCATCTGAAATTTTCAAAGTGAGCTACTTGGCCTCACAGCTCTCACCACTACTTTCAGACAAGGCTGCATATCACTTATATTTGGGCACTTCTGTGCCTGAACTGTTTTTTTTTCCTGGGGCGGATGTATTCTCCCTCCCGCTGACCTCACTTTGTATCCATGATCACTTCACAATACAGACATTAAGGTGCCAGGACATTAAGTAGATAAGGTAATGCAGATAATAACAATGCTAAAGATGTTGGTGCTGACGCTCCTCTCTCCCCCATGAATCCCCAAGTACATTTCTAAACATATTGGTATCATTGTTCTCACCTAACAGACAGGGAAATTGAGGCATGGTCACTTGGGGGTGGTCTGGAGACAAGTTCAACTCTATCAAGAAGCTGGGAAGTTAAATGAAAAGAGGTTTCCACTGCTAAATCCCATAGACATCCCATTTGGAAGTGCTGTCTGCTCTCAGCCCATGTAATTGTGTGAGAGCCAAGCCAATGCTACCTCAATACAATGCATCAAGAATATGTATACAATATTAATAAAGCATTAGGACACTAATTCACCCTCTGAAGTGATACATAACAGCTTTGGCCTCATCCCACTCTTCTCACACCTGCTTTTCTGCCCTTTACAAAGTGGAACTCATAAACACACGTGAAAAATTGTACATCCATGAGCAGCACCACTGGATTTAGATCACAGGCTTTCCTGGCTATGTAATAAATCCTCTGGCTTGTTCAGTAAAGGTCCAAGCCTACCTCTGATTTTATGCGAGAAATGCACAAATAATAGTAACTCCTACTTGGTCCCAGTCCGAAATAAAATATCACTTGGAAGATAATCACTTAAGACTCTTTTTGACAGCAGAAATTATTCCTTTATTGTCTTAGAATATATGCACAGAAAAAGGCACAAAGATTCTAGTTTAATTCAGTAAGAAATGTATTAGCTTATATCAGCTGAGAAGTAGTGACAGTAATTCTTATAGAGCAGGGTGAGGTCTCACCCTAAATTATAAGGGAGTTGGCACCTGATGTCAGCAGGACTGTGGAGTCATCTTGCTCTACCAGAGGACATGCATGTATGTCTCCCACTTCTCCAGGACATGTTTTACTTTAAATCCACCTTGATTCTAGGGGACATGTGTAGATCTTTATAGCTTGAAAAATATTTATACCACCTTGTGTCACTACCTTTTGCCTGTTTAACAACATGACATGAACAGCATATCCTGATATATCCAGCATTGCTCCAGCTACTCCACGAGAAACCCAGACCTGAAAAGGAGCTTTCCCTAGTCAGTCTGGCACTGGGTAAAAAATTCTTCCACACCTCCCACAAGGCAACACCCCTAAGATATTATAAAACCTGGCATTTGTGGAAACTGCTACTCCAGGGCTGGTTTGAAACTACTTCCCATTTTCTGTATGCACCTAAAGTTTATAATTCACCTTATAATTCACCTGAAGTGCACTAGCTTGTTTGCAGCTCAGTCACCACCATGTGGGGAGAGAGAAAATCATAGAATCATAAAAATAACAATTTAAAAGTCATTAGACTCTTTACTTGCCAGTCCAAATGCCTTTGCTGGTACTGAAGAACTTGTACTTGGAGGCTCCACTCAGCTTGACTAGAGAATGGAAATTGCAGGGATTAAAACAGTGGCTGATACATTTTATAAGAAAAAAGAGAAGAGGAGAGGAAAGAAGAGGAGAGATTATATTACTTCAGAGTTATATTTCCGAATTAAAAATACAGCATTTTTATGAAAATGAGGATTCTTCTAGAAAAAAACCTGCATATTGGGGGGGTGGGAAGAGTAGTTCTACTTGAGGACACTGTTTCAGTTGTTTATAATCAGAGGCCTTTTTTCTCTTCTTACTTAGAATTGGCCAAGTATTGCACACAAAAATATCTTGGGGAAATGTCACTACCACTTTTCAATATATTAGAATGGTTTCAGATGGCTAGAGAAAACTGCCTAGACATTTTCCACCCAAGATGACATTCAGAGCTCTGAAGCATAAGTGAAAACAGCAAATTGGTTTGTGCAGTTTCCATTTGCTCTTTTCACTTGCTTGCATTACACCATTTTCAGTATTAGACCTCAATACCTGGGGAGCTAGTTATCACAAAACAAGTGTAGCTCTCCATTCTGGTAAGAGTTTCCCAAAGGTCGAATGTTGTTCACTCTAAAACTGTGTTAAAATTTAAGTTTCAGGTATGTTTTTTAGAGGTTGCATTATATGGTCTGTATAGGTGTCACTATTGGTTGACTGTTTGGGAGGAAGAGGTGAATTAAGCCTAAAATTGACCTGAAAGTAGTTCTGAAGGGTACAGTCAACGTATTAAAAAAAAAACAAACAAGGAAAGAGCAGGCGATTCATATTCTGTGATATATTTTTAATCACCAGGGTGTAGATAATTGGTAGTCCCCAGCAGACATTTTAGAACTCCTCAAGCCAGACAAGTTTGAAAGCTAAAAAGCAAAATACCTTTGTTGCAGGATTTGCCTTCTGATATTTGTAATCTTGTATGCGTAGCCAGTTTATAGTGTCAAATGAATGTGTGCTCTCCACCCTTTGGTTAGTCTTGAAGATAATACTGGTACAGCTAAAGGTCTAGTTGTGTTGCAATTTAAAAAAAAATAGTCTGGCCAAGAATATGTAGGGTTAGATACCAAATGCCTGCTTTTTAAAAATCTTTATCTTTCCTTGTTAAAAATAGTGGCATTTATCATAGAAATTAACCAAATCTTTTTTAGTAATATAGAACGTCTATCTGCCAATATGAGGAAATACTACTTTCCTGAATCCCAAGTGGTAACCAAATTCAAAATGCTGAAAGAATAACCTGAAGGAGCCACTCAAAATAAAGACATTAGCATCATGTTTTATTGTTTTAGTTCTTTGTAACTCAATTTCCTGTTCTGCAATAAGTTGCTTAACCTTTTACTAGATTAACCTTATTTTCATCATTGACCTTGTCCAGTAAAAGCAAAAGCAATGTGGCAGATGCAGGTTAGTCTGTTCCCACAGTAACAGGTAATCTACTTACAGGGTACATTTGCATATTATCGATGAACCTACAACCCAGCACATCTCGCAATACAGCTGCAAGGAGTCAGTTTAAAGCTAGCTGACAGCAGGGAGGTATTGTGTGGAGGAAAGTTCCCATTTTCCAAGCACAAGCCAGAGAGCAAAGAGGCGGTGGTGGGAAGACAGCTCGTACACAGCTTTTCTTCTAGATCACACACTTGCGCTTGCTGGTTTATAAGGCAGCAAGGAGAAATCAGCTTTGTCTACAGCAGACCATGCAAGCACAAAGATCCCAAGAGTAATAGACGAAGTCTAGGCTGCAATTTTCTGGCTCTCGATGCCAACTGAGGTACCTACAGTAGAGGTCTGTGCATCATTGACATCTTCTTTCTGTTTCTTAAGTAGGAAGTCATAGTTTGCCTTTCTTATGTAACAGGTAGCCTAAATCATACCTCATTCTCTTGAACTATGGTAGTTGCAACACTAAAGTAAGGCAGCTATACCAAGAGATCTGAATATGATCTAGCCTCACCAGCACCAGCTTTGGAATCTAGTTTTAGATATGTTGCAATGAATATAAAAAAATTCAAGAGAACAGAAGTTAGAAAGGTCAAGAGAGAAAAAAGAAGCAGGCTCATTGAGATTTTGCATAAAGCAACATCCTTGTGACTTAATCCTTGAATTTGGAAGTGGTATTTGGGTTTGTTTTCTCACTTAGGTGGATGCTGAAGGTGATTCTGCCTATCTCTAGTCTTGGTTAACACTTTTCATTATAACATTTGATTTAGCTTCTTATCAGTCAGTAGAACTTTCATTCTCCAAGTTGAAATTGTTGATGTTGGATACCCCAACTTTAGGGTAAATTAAAAAAAAAAAAATCTAGTCAAAACAATTTATTTTGGACATAGTTAGCGAGATATTAGCAGCTGGCAGACAAGAAGCCTTTTTGCACTACAGATGTTTCAGTATCTGGCTTTAAAGGGATTTTCCCTGCAATTATGTTAAATTACCCACAAACTCAGTTTCTCCCTTAGTTCGAATGGCAGAAGCCCATGTACTGGATCGAAATGTTCCAGTCCCTCAAACTCATGTTGCACAATGCTGCTGAGCACTGGGACTTCTATCCTTTCAGTTTCCTTTTTTAAAAATCTAGGAAGGACACACACAAATCTGTTAAGAGTATAAAAAAGATTGCAAAGGAAATTAGGAAACATGCAATGAGTGTACATGTTATAGTACTTTCTGTATATATCAGAATCATATACTATTTTTATTGTTAGAAGGGTTTGTTTTTGTTCATTTTCTGACAAGTCTTATTTGGAGATATAAATGTTTTGGAGAAGGCATCAAAAGTTACAGCATTGTGCAGAACTGGCCAAACTCTCTCTAAAGCCTCAAGCAATTCAAGAATGGTTCCCACAATGAAAGTATGTTGTGTGACCCCATGGAAGTGGGCAGAAATGTGCCTCCTCAGATTTTTTTACCCCAAAACAATGGGGCCCTCTGGGGCTCAGCTGTGCACCTAGCTCAATTCATAGTGAGATGGGAGATCGCTGAATATTTCCTGGCTGTGAACTCCTAGAGGTCCTGTTCTATCTATCGCTCCAAGGTCTGTGGTGAACCTCCTGTGGCTATGAACCTGATGAAGATTTTCCTGTGTTGCTGTGCATAGGGTCAGGACTGTTAGCAATCTCCACTGTAGTGCTTGTTTGGCTATAGCAGTAGATCAGTCAAGGACAACCACAGTTTTTGGTTACAATACAAACTTTCACAGTTTTATGCTGTTGCACCAGTATCTGCTTGTTGTAGATGGCAAGCTCATCAGCTTGCAAATGAGCTGGAGGAGCCATTCATATGATGCACAGAACCAAGCAAACCGGCCAACATGCCTGACTTTATCTGCCATACATCAACATTGTATGCACAAGAGCCACAAATGGTTGCAGGAGTCATTCACAAGCCAGAGAGAAAATGACTTCCCAGCTACACCACTGGAGGATGAGTCAGACTGGGGTTGCACCCTTGAAACAGGATGACCATCAATCAATACCAGCCCCTACCAGCTTGCTTTTTCCCCATAGGTGGGGATTTGGATTACCAGCAGCCAATACAACAGAACATGCTGATCTCATGGCTTAAAATACCAGCACAAGACTCATGATCCAGCCCTGCTATGGGTCATCAAAAAGCAAGAGGTAGTGATCCAATAGATGAGAATGGTTATGTGTAAAGGACTGTAAGACCATTTCTGGTACTAATAGCAGAGTCTTAAAGTCAGCACCAGCTCCCAGGCCAGGGGCTGAAGATAATAACTACCTGCTGTACAACCTCCATGAGCAGAAATTTGTTTTTGTTATATGAATTTTCATTATTTTCAACATCACTTTTGAAATGTAATTTGGCTTTTTTCCCCTTCCCCACTCTTCCCTGCCCTGCCCTGCCCTGCCCTGCCCTTGCCCTTGCCCTTGCCCTTGCCTTCCCTTTTTCAGTACAGGGTCAAATGTGAATTTGTTGGCAGATTGAGGAGGTTGCAATGGTAAGTTTAAATATTTTGTCATTATCAGTGTCTTGCTGCTTCATTTAAATGCCTGTGAGTCTCTCATTCTTTTTCTGTTTTCTGCTACATTTTACTTAAAATCAAATAGAAAGATAGGTTATAGTTGTACCAATTTTCCTAAAGTGCAATTTTTGTCTCAGTATATATTGTCCCCAGGAAAAGAGAGATTAATGGCAAAAGAGAATATGTATTCCTGTGGCCAGAGGGGTAGGGATAAAAGATGGAGCCAGGGAAGGAAGACAAGATTGGAAAATGAGAGAGAGTGATGACATCTGTTTTCTCAGATGAAAAACTATTGTCCTTTGAGACTACTTAATGTATTTATCTTTCAAGGGAGGAAAAAGAATTCCCACTAGATAGACCGAAAATTTGACAAAGGTCTGAGAAATAGGATCTTCTCAGGCTTTGTCTGTAGGTGGGTAAAGTCATAATAGCTCTGTTTTTCTTGGTTTTCTTTACATGAGAAAAACTGAGTAAGAATGCCTTACTGTGCATAATTGTAAGGATATTCATTTCTTTGAGTCTTTTTACACTGCATCTCAGTCAACTGAAAGGTCAATTTAGTTATTTTTCCCTCCCTCACATCCTATACCAAGGAGGAAAAAAAACAACAAAACATGTAGACAGGTCTTTCAGATTTCAATGAAAATAACAGATGTTACCCATCAAAACAGCTTCCTTCCAGAGCAAGGATGACATAGCCACAGGGTGACTGAGATTTTCCTTCCAATAGACAGAGTTTTATCTCAGACAGAGCCAGGCGGTTCTTTGCTTAACAGAAACAACCGTCATGATTTCACTGTAGAACATCCACTGGTTTGGGACCAAAAGGAAACCTTTGCTCTAACTGCATCTTGATGATGGAGCATATTGACTGTAAAAATTGCTAGGCTCACGGTTTGTTTGTTCCTTTGGCATGGCGCATGCAGAAACATTGGCTACATAGTGTTTTGGTCAGATGTAGGTTTCACATCCCCTTCATGTTGCCTGATCAGTGAGCTGGGAAGATCACCAGTCTTTCAGGTGGGCTCTAGAACAGACTTTTATTTCCCAATTTATTTAAATTCAGGGCATGAAATCATTGTAACAAAACCACAAAAGCCATGGAGTTTACAGACGTACTAAGCCTCTTCTCCAGTGGCTTAGATGCAGTTATAGTATAATACTACGCAAGCAAATATGGTTTAACAGGGACTTAGTTTCTCCCTTAAACCAGGAATAGGTAGGAAGACTGTCACTTCACGTGTGCCTAACTGCAGGTCAAGCATGGATGCAGTACGGTAGTGATCTCAAATTCAGTCTATGTTCAAACCGACTGAAATCAAGCTCCTGCTCAACCAACTTCAGAGCACAACACAGAAAATTTGAGCTCTCTCTTCCTCTGTGTGTACAGCAGACCACATAAGCTGGAAACAATCATGGATTTCCATACATGACCTTAGTCCATCAACATATGTCCCACAGGGCAGATGTCAAAATCATAAAACAATATAGGGCAGAAAAGCTGGCTATGGGCTCATCCATAGTACAGGGCTGTGAGATAGGTGGGACACCTGAGCTCAGGCAGGTCATGCATGGAGCCTGGGGTACTTTTGACAGCTCCTGTACCCCATTACACCAAACCATCCATGCTGGAAAACATATTTTATAAGAACCCTTCAGCTAGAGGTTGTGAAGGATACATACTGTGTTTCCCAATGATGCTCAGTCCAACTGTCTGTAAGAGCCATAATAGATATCCAGTTTTAATAACTAAATGGGAGTAGAGCTCTCTATTAAAAAATATAGCTCTAATTGGAGGTGCACAACATGCTTGAAATTGGGTTCAAGATTATCAAGACCAAAGTGTTGTTACTTAAAGCAGTTGTGGCAATAAAAAACCCAAGGCCAGTCATAAGAAAAGTTGTTTGTCTGTGTTAAGAGGTGCCATCACCCTTAATTTTTTCTCCAGCTGATGGCTTTCTGACAGCTTTTACTTCACCCTTCAGCAGACCCCTTGCCTTTCAGTGCACCTTTGGGTCCTGGAGGGTATCACAGAGCTGTTACTTACTGGGCATCTCCCAGCAGAACTAACATTTCAGCTCCTGAACAGCTTTTACTAATTTGAGCTCTGCACATAAATGTTTGGTTTTAAGGGATAATGTTGTGGCTTTTTACATTGTCTGCAAGTATGCAGAGCTGATGTGCATTACTGGTGCTTCTCAAGAGACCTGTTAACTTCTTTTTAATATTTCAACCTCTGACCTGCATGTTAATGTGTTGTTATAATTGGAAAAGTCATTCTCCCTTACTCAGCAGTTTTGCTCTATGTGTGTGTTCCAAGTCTTACTTGCTGACTTTATTGACAGACATAATAAGTTTATTGCTTCTCCTCTTGCTGGATACTGTTATTGCCAAGTCCCAGGCATGCAATCTTCAGTCTTGATGGGAATGCATAAACAAGAAAAGAATAAAATCTGATTTTTTTTATCCAGGGCTGTGGTTGCAACGTTGTCAGGTAACAAAATGAGGGTGAGGGAGGGCAGAATACATCCTTTCAGCAGAAAAATTGTTGATCCAGCCCAGCAGTCCTGTCAATACAGGCTGGCAGAGTGCTTTTTCTCAGTCTGTCTCTGGCTATGGGGATGATTTGTTCCCCATCAGCATAATATTTGGCCATCCCTTAGTTATTTTAAAATGGATTCGATTGTCTGGTTTTTTTCTACTTTCCAACTTTGTCCACAAAAGCCTGAACCAGAGTTCATAGAATCATAGAATCATAGAATATCTCAAGTTGGAAGGGATCCATAAGGATCGTCGAGTCCAACTCCCTGCTTCTCGCAGGACTACCTAAAACTAAACCATATGACTAAGAGTGTCATCCGGAACTTGAACTCTGACAGTCTTGGTGCCGTGACGGCTTCCCTGGGGAGCCTGTTCCAGTGACTGACCACCCTCTCAGTGAAGAGTTATTGTGTCCTACAATTAGGCCATATTAATTTCTGCTGACGCATGGCCAAAGGTAGCAAACTGTTTTAGAGTATTTGATTTTAACTTTAGGTTTAGGATGAGCAGTGTTGTCTTGAATAACATTTAAAAAAGGAAAGAATAGAAGAGTGGCTGTGAAAAGTTAAGATCAATGGGGAAAGTAGAGATTTCCTACCACCATCCAGAGAACATTAATTTGAAAAGGATGGGTTCAATAAAAAGAAACTCATCTGATACAAAAACTTAACTTACTAGACAAGCAACTTGCTACTGTCTCACATGTCCTTGCATTCATTAAGATCATTTTTCTTTTCTTTTTTTTATGCTCTTCTTTAGGATGACCACAGATTTACTTCAACATCAGCTGAAGTCTTTCAACACGGTAGGGAAAACTGAGTTGATAGGAAGGCTAAAACTCAGACCAAGCCAGAGTCATGACAGTCTGGTCACCCCAGGGGCAAGGAGGGCTGGTATGAAAGGGGAAGAGGTGGGGAAATTCTTGCATACCCATGTTTGTGGCTTGTGCTACTGCTTAGGAGAAACAAGCCACAAAGTAATGACTTATAAGGGGTTCAGCACCAGCAGAAGTTGCCACACAACATGCCTCAACAGCATTTCTACCTTTCCAGGACTGTATCAGAGACAAAAGTAGGGAGAAAACTACCCAAGGCAGTTGTCTTCTCTGCCTATATCTAAAATCAGGCCCGTTCTGCTATACTGGAAATAGTTGGAATCACAACAGCAGTAAATCAGTGTATCCCAGCTGTCCTCGTTGAATGCACTCAACTCTCCATTTTGTTTTGGGGCTTACATTCTGGGACCGACTCCCCACCAGCTGTGTTCCAGGCTGTGATCTCTGTGATCACAGGGTCTGCCGGTTCATGAAACGTATCTGTCTGAGACAAATAAATTTATTGGGTTTTTTTGATGGGTCAGATTTCAGCTATATCAGCTTCCTGAACTGTCTTTCCACATGTTCACACTCAATAGTAGCAGCACTGGAAATGGATGGGAACGGACATTCAGGGACAGGGGAAGGAGAGCTGGACCACATCATCTTCAGTTTACGTGAGCTTCAGCTATTACAAAACCACAGTGTAAGAGCTGTGGCTATGGGAGAAGGCTTAGAGCAAGACACACACCTGCATCACCATCTCCAAGTACATTATCTGGCCATGGATCTAGTCTGATGAATGTCATGCCTGAACGGTGACTATTAGAGCAAGGCACAATTTTTAAGCTATTAATTTCATGCCATGCTTAGCTACAGCGGTAAGAACCACAAATAACTCTTTGGGTTTCATTTCCTCCATGTGGTCATGGATTTTTCAGTCGAGCTCAGCACCTTTCTCTACAGCCCATTCAAGCAGCCCTAAAATCCCACAATAGTGATTGACATTGTGAGCTCCCTCAAATTCAGCTTCCATTTGTACCAACATTGATTTGATGTGTTGTTTGTAAACAGTGAGTACTCCAGCTCACTTCGTCCACACAAAATCGAGCAGCATAATCCCACAGTACGAACAGACGAGTACTGCAGACTGAGTCATCGTAGCACAGCTTCTCTTGTAAAAACATTGCTAACGTAGCCGAGTAGCCCGCGGGAGACAGCCATATTACCTTCTGGTTGTACAGTTTTTACAAGCATAAAAGAAAATATTCTGATGTCCTGTGGGAATGTGGATGTCTTGGTCTCGGATGTGAAGGAGCGAAGTGTTAATCAGTCATTGCATTCTCTTAATGAAGAACTGCATTAACTATGTCATTTGCTATTATTGCTTGAAGGGTTGGGGAACTATGTTACACTCATTCAGCTCAGATCCTACGCACAGTGAATTTTCTGTGCAAGTGCGTACCTTACCGTAAGGAATAAATCTGTTGGAAAAATGCTATGATTATGAGCGGTCTTGCTTGTTAACTAGAGACATTCCCAAATGGCAACATCTGCTTGTACAAACCATGAGAAATGGAAGTACCAGCAAAAATAATACCAAACTGAAAGCAGCAGGTGCTGACTTTGGAACAAGTTGTCTTTTCATTTTTAGAATATGTTACTACTTTGCCAATATTCTATAGGTATGCCAGGTGACTCAATTCTCCTTTTTTCTTTTTTTTGGTGAAGTGAAATCACAGAATCACAGAATCACTAGGTTGGAAAGGACCTTCAAGATCATCAAGTCCAACCTTAATCCAGCGCCACCATGTCCCCTAAACCATGTCCTGAAGTGCCACATCCACACGTTCTTTGAACACTTCCAGAGATGGCGACTCCACCACCTCCCTGGGCAGCCTGTTCCAATGCCTGACCACCCTCTCAGTGAAGAAATCTTTCCTAATATCCAATCTAAACCTCCCCTGGCGCAGCTTGATACTTCTGAATGCAGATGAATAGAACAAGAAATATATATATTTAATGTGAGGAAAATGCATTTAATAAAACTTAAGAACAAGTTATAAATGTCTGGTAGGTTTATAAACAATATATTTTTGTTATAGGAGCTATTTTTATTTTAACATTTTTGTTAGCACAGGAGAAATAAAAAAGAGAAACAAATATTTTCCTGTTATTCCAGATGCACCATTTGTACTGCTCCAGCATAAAAAAGGATTATTTTATTCACCCAAAGATGCAAGGTTTTGCACCTCAATCCAGCTCCCAGGGCATCAGATGGGTGTCTGTCTACTCTTGGTTCCAAACTGTTGTGCAGCAAAGAGGAAGAGCACATTACAGGTCTCTTTCTGCACCTGTGGAAAGCTGGGATTTGCTGAAAAGCCCGGTTGCACAGAAGTTAAATCATGTTTGAGATCTCCTTCGCCAGGATGCTGGCTCAGCGTGTGTCCCAACACTGCTCTGGCACTGAGGGTGCCACAGCCAGAGGAGGCATTTTCCCCCTGCAGGGATGAGGCTGAAGGCAGCGGGCTCTGCCTGCTAGGAGGTCTGGCTACCACGTCCCCCTGAAGACTGAAAGTGGTGGCTTGCTGCCAGGAGGAGGAGGCTGGAAAAAGCTGACGGCTTTGGGGGCAATAGCTCATTGCCCAGTGAAGAGCACCGCTAAAATGCCCTGCTGGCTGCAGCCCGTTGCCGGGTGGGCACTGCTGTGAGGGGAGGAATCATAGTGGAGAAAGGCATTTTGCCACTTCCCAGGAGGTTGTCATTAAGTAGCTAGATGATTCACGTCTCTGGAGGTACCCTGAGGGCCCAGGAACACCTTGCCCTCTCCCCTTCTAGAGGGTGAGGATGCCCACACACGCTGGGCATGCTCACTCGGGGGACTGAGGTCCCTTCTGGGACCTTGTCGTATGTTTTTGCTACCTGTTTTCCCCGACACCAGGCAGAAATCTCTGAGTACCTGTAACCATTATACATTGCTTTCTTTTGCCTTTTTTTTCCTTTTTCCAAAAACATAGTCCCCTTCTCTTCAGGAGTGGGTGCTGTGGTCCCTCGATGGTGGCTTCACACTGACTCTGACAAAGGCGTCGGATGTACCAACTGCCCGACCAACCTTTTGAGTGTCCCTTCAAATACGGGACTGGCCCATCCTGCTGAGTCTTGGGTGCACCATGGGCAGGGGATGGGGTATAGTAAAAGACACAGTTTGATAGGACAGTGTAACTTCAGCCAGGCTGGGGTCAACCCATGTCCTTTCAGCAGAAAGGCGGAAGGGTTGCTGGCTTCCCCACTCCTTTATGCACCACAGAGTGTAACCTAAGAAGTGGGAATCTGGGTTCAAAGGCAATGGCTGATCTTTGGGTACCAAGACCTGGGTGTCTAAGTGCCTTGATTGGGATTTGTTTTCCCAGCAGTTAGCTGCATCTATGAAATGATGCTCTAAACAAGGAGAATTCATACTATCTATTTTTAGATGTTTAACTTGGCGTGCTCCGAACTGCTCCCAAGCTAAATAATGAAGGTATCCTAATAGAGATGTTGTGCACTCAGAGGGAAAATTAATTAAGAAAAAAACAGTCTCTTTAAAAATACCATAATAGAGTGCTGCACTGCAATGATGCAGGAAATCCTTACATTTACTGTATTACCAAACAAGCGGAAAGAGAAGCATAAAGGAGGCTAAACCCATCTATTTGTTATTTTACATATTGTTTGGAAAAAGAAAAAAAATGTTGCGGTTTGGGTATGTGTAATCTCAGAAGCTCTAAGCCTCAAGCATAGACAAGAAATGTATATATAAATTACAAATTGGGACAAATTCAGGTGTGATTTTCACTTTCTTTTGTTGGTCTGAAGATTAGCTGGCTAAGCAAAATACTTCTGTATCTCTGGGTAACAAAGCAGAATTTGGCTGTTCTTCAGGGCTGTGGGTGTTCGCTGTGGGTCTTACTGACACATTCTTGTACGCTGCAGGGGGAAACTGTCTTAGTGTGGGATGGGCAGAAAGGGTTAAGAACCCACTGCTGTTCGTGTGATAATATTTTTTTCTCTATTTCGTTTTCACTGTACAGCAAAATAGTTGTTCTGCCTTAGTTTCTTAGTGAACTGAGCACTGCCATCTTGTGGGTTTTTTAGCAAGTGCAATTATTCTTTAAAATGCTTCAAAAGGCAGGAGTAAAAGGGATCCATGAAGATCTTGCTGGCAAATTAATTGCCACCTCCATTATGATGCCTCTGCTCACATCTGTGATCTTTGGGTGTATGAACCTAAAAATGCAATGAATAAATCTAAATAAAAAGTGTGATATAATTTTAAAAGCTGACATGTATAGCTTTGATATGTATTCAGATTTGAACCTTTCTTCCTGCATTTTTTCAGATGGACATTTAAAGTATCATGTGAACTTCACAATCTGGGGCCTCTACATTTCTCTGCACAATTCTGAGACCACTTTCATAGACTGTGAGCTCAAAATCTAGTAATTATTTTTAAAGTTTGTTGACTCATGGGCTCATGGACCTGTTGGAGCGGGTCCAGAGGAGGGCCACAGAAGTGCTCAGAGGGATGGAACACCTCTCCTATGAGGACAGGCTGAGAGAGTTGGGGTTGTTGAGCCTGGAGAAGAGAAGGCTCCTGGGGAAACCTTATTGCGGCCTTTCAGTTCTTAAAGGGGGCTTATAAGAAAGGTGGGGACAGGCTTTTTAGCAGGGCCTGTAATGACAGGACAAGGGGTAATGATTTTAAACTAAAAGAAGATAGATTTAGACTAGATATAAGGAAGAAATTTTTCACAATAAGTGTGCTGAACCACTGGCACAGGTTGCCCAGAGAGGTGGTAGATGCCCCATCCCTGACAACATTCAAGGTGAGGCTGGATGGGCCTCAGAGCACCCTGATCTAGTTGAAGATGTCCCTGCTCATTGCAGGACCTTCAAAGGTCCCTTCCAACCCAAACTATTCTATGATTTTATGATTCTATTGTGGAAGGGTGGTTCTGTGAAGATATCCTGGACCCAAACGTAACAGCTCTTCCTGACAGGTATTGATTGAAAGGCTGTTCTTTGAACTCTCTTTTAGGCAACAGCTATGGGACAACATCGTTTGAAACACTGCAAGGTGAAACCAGGAGCCCAAGATACTTCACTCCAAGATTGCTTAGCATGGTTCTCCAGTACAGGGAGAGATGCTAATACAGCCTCCCTTTATGAAAATCATTTCAGTAAAACATAAATTAAAAAGAGAGAAAGGAGAAAAAATGTCTACTTTGCAGACTCCTGTTGTCTAATGAATTTAGAGAAACACTTAAAGACAATTGTCAACGTAAGAGGATCAAGGCATACCTACACACCAGTGCTGTTAGAGAAGTCAAAGTACATTACAGAGTATCAAAAAAAACAACCATACACACACATTAGAGTTTCTTTTCTCCAAGCGGCACTGACAATGCAAGTATGTCTGCAGTGATGTAGGTAAAAGCATGGCAAGAAAGAGTATGGGTGACAACCCACTTCAGCATATCATAACTAAAGGAAAGCTGGATAATTCAGTAGCACATCACAGACATGCCCTTTAAACTGAATAACAATACAAAACAACTGGGAAATTTAGCTGCCCCTAAATGATTTTGGTTTGGCATCATTAGCAGTGCCATCTTTAGCAAACCCATCAAGGACAAATTTCTTATCTACAACATTTTTTGGCTTTGTACTATATTAAGGACCACCATTAGAGTAACCCAGCTGGAATACCATGGAAGGACGTTTAAGAGCTTCCCCAGCCCACTGCAACCACTGCTTGAAGCTGCTTAGATGAGTCCTGCATTAGGACTGGCAAGAAACAGAGCACCTTGCAGCCCCTGGCCACTCCTCTCCTGTGGCTCCAGCTTCATCTGCAAATCACTGGAAGCCAAGAAGCTGCCATACAGCCCACATTTCCATAGCAGCGAGACATGGGCTGAGAGCAATTCAAAATGGGGAGACAGAGCCATCTCTGACGGGTGCTTCAGGTGATGTCTAGACCATCAGAAGGCATCAAGGCCATTGGCTCAAAAACCTGCTCATTGCCCACAGCCTGGAATAGCAATGGCATTGTCCAAGACAAGAAGATTTCTTGCCTCTTGCCAGGAATAAAGTGTGTGTCATTTGATGACAAGGGACTTTTCCTCTGACTCAATGCCTGAGGTAAAATCTTCAGTGACCAAAGTCCCCCACTTACAATCCCTCAATCCAAGAACAGTGCCCTCACACCTGCCCTCCGCCATTTTTAGGGCTGTGCTTAGGCTTGTGGTGAATGCTACAGATCCCTAACCAGCCATATTGGCCATCTCCAAGGAGAAGACACTCAGCATTTAGCCAAAAAGTAGGAAGATGGAGGGAGCTCCCCATATCCACCAAGCAATCCTGCTCCCAAAGTCTCTGGAGAAAGAGAAGATACTTACGGCTGCATGACTGAGTTATATGTATATATTTATTTTTAAAAAAATATATATTGCAAGCAAATCAACCCTGAAGAAATTGCAATGGAGTACTTGGTCAGTACCACAGGGCCTATAGCATAAATGTGCAATGCCCGCAGGCTTCCGCTGCAATGGGCCTGTGTGCAGCTGCCCGCCATGTGAACATACACAGGACTCTCCCGTTTGGGATGTGCTCATTGAACAAGTTCTTGGAAGCAACCTAAAAAAGCACACTGAGATGACCACAGGACGGCTGCTTCTCCTCCTTTGGCCCTCCAGTTCTTCCCACGCCCCAGAAGACCCCCATGACTGGTGAGAACAATTTGCACGATGCGCATGCTAGCGTATAGGTATCAGGACACGGAGGCGGGTGGTATTTAGTAGGGCAACAGATTGGTTATATGACCATTAGTTATTCTTGGTCCTCTTTAAAGCCTTATTTCTCAATCTGTAAAATGGGCTTAATGATAACATGGGTTTTTTTCAACGAACATTGAAAACCACCACTTAGAAGTACTACATGTAACAGCTAAAAACTATTAACAGCCTCTTCATGGCTCTGGTCAACGAAGTGGAAATAAATTGCTTAGCTAGAAAGGATTACAAATAGTTTTATTAATGTTTGCAAAGCACTTTGAGGCCCTAACATGGACAGTGGAAACAAATACTGTATAAACATGCTATTATTAAATGACCGCTCTACTCTGGGAAATGGCATGGGAGTGGTTTTTCCATATTTGTTGTGACTCAGTGATTCCAGGTAAAACACATTCATTTCACAAGTTAAAAAAAGAGAGTACTCTTAACTGTCAGCTCTGTCAACACATCTGAGGAGTCGAAAGCCAAGCCATGTTTTGCCTGGCTTGCTGATTAACACCGGCAGCAGCGATGTTACAGGCCAAATGCTCCTTGCCGTTGCTCTCCCTCTAATGCTATGGGATTCCACGTGAGGATGTGAGTACTCTGCCTTCAGATGAAAGGCTGAGACACTGTCAGGCGTTGCTTATTTATCAACGACTTATTGATGACCACTGAATCCAAGAGCCTCCAGCTCTCCCTCCCCAGTCAGTGCTGTTGTAGCAGTTTCTACGTGTTAAAACTGTTAAATGTTTCTTTTGATTAATAAAGGCAGCAATGAGTAAATTCACATTGAGAACAGGTAGGTTGGGTACAAAGTGCCGTCTTCACATAGTCACGCTAAAGAATGCAATTTGAGGTATTTAGTTACACAATTATTATTATTTGTCAAAATGCAAAAAACTATTAATCTTCTCCCTGCTCTAACAACCCGTCAAAACATCACTTCTTCTTCAGTGTGGCTTCTAACCACCGATATTTAGCACAGATAATTATGCCTCTTCAAATGTAAAGTAGTTAAGTTTTGTAAAGCATGATGCATGAAGCACTTTTACCAGCTGTTTTCCCAAGTCTGAATTTCTGAGCTAGACTGATATATTGTGATCCCAATGCATGACTTCTGGTGGTTTCGTGAAAAGCATCGGGAGGGGAAAACATTGTTGTATTGTATTTCTACTGTGTTTGGATTATGGCCCATGTGGGCTCCAACACCCCCAGAAGCAAGCTGAAGCTGGCCTTGTGGCCATCGACACTGCTCTGAATATGGCTTATGGAAAAGTTCCATTTAGTTTTACACTTGCAATAACATTATGCTTTGCATGTTATTTTTTGTTAGCTGAAAAGCATATGTTTTTGACTTTTCCCATCAACGTAGGAGCAATGGCTTGTATTTTAAGTCATGAGACAGAAAAGAAATAACAAAGTCAAGGCTTTCTTTCCAAACTGCACCTACGCAACATTTTAATAAGCATTTTTGCTAATTTGCATAATTGTTTTTTGCTATTTTTTAATTGGTTGTGCTAATTATCATCACTCGATCTTTGCACAGACTTAGCAATTTGCAAGGACATTTTCAAAACATAGAAGCAAATTTTCTCTACCAGGGTATTTAATGCTGCAACTTTAGCCAAAATTGCTGACATACATAAAATGCATCAAACATTACCTTCTTCACTGGTCCATAGAAAATCTAATAAAATCAAGTGGCATGGAAAACTTTTTTGCAAGGTGTTCTGACACCAGAAGACTGGATTTCATCATTCATATGGATTGATTACAGCTAGTTGATTACCTATGAATTGATTACAACTAACTCATGTCAGATTTTATATTGGTGGCCAACAGCCATCACTCTTGAAACCTTGCCAGCTGATGCACAACAAGCAGAAATTTGCTTTGATGAGATCATCTGTGAAGTGAAAATCTACTCAAGCTAGTAAAGGTATAAAGACCTGGTGCTGGGCATAAATGTTATCTTATTATTTGCTGGACTTCAGATACTGTCCATCCAATAAGTATTAAAAATATCAAAAATGTACTGTTTTTCTAATGCCAAGATTGCAGTTTTTGAAAAATGGTCATTCTGAAATTGAATAGCTGCAGATTTTACTATCAGACCCATCAGCAACGTACCTCTTATTACACTGATTTCTGTTATGATTATAAAAGCAAATTCTTCCATGATGCTGAAATACAAATAAATCATGGCAAAATGATAACAAAATCCACAAGATTTCTAATGGAACCAATTCTAGAAGTATAATTATTTAACAGTCAAGTAAACTCCGTGATGTGAAGGGAAGGACTTTTAAACACAAACTCACCAGCATGATTCAGTTTTATTTAGTTAATGAGAATCGCAAATAAAAGAAAAAATCCCCTAAATTAATCCTTATGTACTGATAGAGTCTAGGACCCAACTTGTCTTTTTGAAACCATGTTGGGTGACAGCTCAATCTTCTGAATCTCTCCAGAGGCATGTTCCTCTTGCCGGTGACTATAGACGGAATTTTAAAACCCTGTTAGGAAAGAATACTTCATCAAGCATGTCAAATTGAGGTGTCTGCTAAGCTGGGCAGGACAGATCCCACTGTAAGTATACAAAATGGTCATAAAAAAGATGTTTACTCATGTAAATTTGCTGTCTGGATGCTGTGCTGAGAAGTAAGCATGCCCACCTGAAAGCTGGCCCTGGTGGCCCTCATAGCTTGTGTGAGATGCTCGGTATTTCTTAGGGAGCGAAGCCCCTGCCAGGTGACACCCCTGAGCGAGGGGACTGGCCCCATCTCAAAGCTGGCAGTGTCGTAACATCCACTTTCATAATGTGGATTTACACGTGACGGGAAGATGGTTATATGTCAGAGCAAGAACATCATGTCGGTGAACTCTGCCTTTTATTTTGTGGGATGGGGAATTCGCCCATGCTGGTTATTGCAGGCAGGGCAAGAATTAAGTTATCTGTGGGGACAACCCAGCTCACAGCAGGGAGCACAGCTATAGCTGGCCACCTCTGAGAGCGTAGGGGCATGGGCATGTATAATCATCCATGTCCCTTGGATTGAGCTGAGATAAGTTTAGGCTCACAAGTGGACTTGGTGCTTGACTTGCAGGCAAGTCAGTTCAGGAATCACTAATTGGCCTTCTCCTAAATTATCATTGAAGATGTTGAAGGTATGGAAGATGCCATCACATTCAAACAGAGCGGACACTGAGATATTGATATTGAAAAAGGCAGAGCACTACTTTTTACCTAGCAGCAAGAAACTTTTCTTGGAGAAACCATCCATTCACAGAATGATGTATGCTGGAAGTTATACTCCCCAGTTAGTATTCTTGATTTTTGTTCACAGGCTACATATAGATAATATCTCCATCTTAGTGACACACCATACTACACGCAGAAGAGTCAGACACAGTGGTGATTATCCTGTGGACAATCCCTCGTTTCTCTTGGAAATGTTTCAGGGATGAAGTAACAGTAACCACACTGAAAAAAAGTCAAACAAACAGTACAGTATTATGGCAACTGATTACATCTTGTTCAAAAAACATTAAGGGTTCTGCCCTGTCTTTTTCTTTTTTTTTTTAACTTGCACGTATATTGTTCCCTAATCCTTGACACACACACCCCCCTCTGCTGCCCCAATCTTCCTGCTGGGATTCATGTACAAAGCAAAATAGCTAAATTAACTGCACAGTACTGTTCCCAGAGGAGATCCAAACTATAGGATACACACTGGTTTCGAGGCTGCTAGTCAAGTAGTGCATTTGACTGTGAAATTAAATATGGCCCTGGGGATTCCTTTTGTGGTCACATAGAGGAGTAGGGTAAATTTCAATATACAATACGTAGCGTCCACAGCAGGATGATCACAAAGTAAGTTGTTAGTTTACGCAAATTAATGGTCATCCAAGTAAAAAAAGATTGTCATAATCAGGCAGTGATCGCTTATCTTCATAGATAGTTTTCACTTCCTAATTTTTGTTTATAGTGACAATACACAAGGGGGAAAAACAAAGCATTTTAGGGAACACCAAAAATTAAATTGTACCAAGAATGAAGTCACACTTGGAAATAGCCAAGCAAATGTTAAAACCAAGGCTAGCTACCATGTACTACCACATATTATCTGGCCTCAAGTACACATTTGCTTCCAAACTCCTGTAATTTATACACATATATATAAATAAGCATTTACCCTAAAACTATTTGTGATGGGAAAGAAAAAGTTCTATTTTAGAATACATCATGAAGCATGTACTTCTGGAAGCTACATTTCTTTAAAGTCAGGACAGTCCTGGTTAAATGCTTCAACTGATTGCAAGGCTGTATGGATACGAAGCAAGAGTCTATTTTTTAACCAAGTAAACCAAACTGAAAAGCAAATAGAGCTAAACTGTGTTGGAAACTATAAGCTCTGGGACGACTGACTGTGAAACACCAGTGTCACAAGTTGGCACTGAATTACACCACGTGTTGACTGTACTAGCTTCAGTTTTTGGAAGGGGTGAAGGTACGGTTTCATGGCAGGACTACTGCCTAAACTCCAGCTGATGTGTGCATAGCTCATGGTATCCAAGTCTAGACTCAGAAGCAGACACAGCCTCCTACCCACACTGGCTGAAAAAAAGTCATTTGAACCACTGCCACAGGGGTGACCAGCCACCACCGGCTTCCACCCATCTGATAGTGCTCAGGCGTCGCCAGATCAAGCCAGAGCTTGTATCCTCACTCCTATCGTGAAGCATAATGAAGGGGAAGGGGAAGAAGAAAGGGAAAAGGAAGGGGAAGGGGAAGAGGGGAAAGGGAGAAAAAGGAGAAAAGATGAGACAGGATGAGAAATAAAAGAGAAAAATTAAAAATAGCTGCAGTTTTGGTTAATCACTTTTGAATGTCACCAAATTTAAAGAAATAATAAATTATTTTAATGCTTTCTGTCATCTATGTTTAAATCAAATTTCACTTAGAGCAGCAGATTTCTGTATTACTAATATTTTGCTACAGGGCTGGCCACTAAACCAAGGGCTGCTTTCCAGTAGACCCCTCACTCTACCACAAATTGCACAACAACACAAGCAAACACAAATAATGCATCTGGAAATACATGACATATTTAAAACCTGCAATCAAAGAGAGCACAACGGGGAGCCAAGAACACTGGTACAGGCTCTACGGCATTTATATAACGTGGACCCTTTGCCCCCGAGTACAATCTGCTTGGTACATGCTGGAAAACCTCACTGGGCCGGCACTTCATTCCTGATTGTCCTCGGCAGGGATCCAGGTTTAACCATGCTGGCTTCAGCCAGAGAGATGACTGAGGGAATGAGGGAAGATGGATAAATTCACCCATTGGTCTGAAGGCCAAAAACATCTGCTGGAGTCATGGAGTTGTTGGTTGGCTGAGTTCACATAAAGGAAGCCCCACTGGGAGTCGGTACCCAGCTCTTTCGAGTTTTGAGGGTTGTCCTTGGAGACCGCAGCATTTTGCTACCTAGGGGCAGCAGAATGTCAAACCGACCAAGAAATCCTTCAGCCTATTAGTGCAGCATGACACAGCCGAAATGCTCTTTGTGACTATCAAATAGGTATTAAAATCTGAATTTTTTTTTTTTTTTTTTAAGAAATCCTTGAGGCCGCGCACAGCCCAAAAGCTGAGCTCACTCCACTAAATTAAAGGTTTCAAATGTGCAAAGATTTGTAGTGCATCCATTTGGGGAGATGTGAATGTGAATACCAAAGTGATGGGCAGTACTACAAGTGCTGAAGACAGAGAAAATGTAGCAGCTTTTCTTTTTGAGTAACAGGATACAAACAGATTGAAAATCAAGATTAAAAAGGAGGATAGTTCTACGCTAGGCAACTGCAAGAGGCAGTTCCTTATCTGCCTCTTTTTTCAGCGTCTTTCTGACGCTTGCTAAGTATTTGATGTGGTGACACTTGGTAACAGTATGATGCCAGATTCATTCGTGTGATTCGTTTCATAAGCTTTTGGAAACAATGGGTGTTACTGAAATAACCTGCTGATCCACAAAATTCTGGATTAGATAAATCTTAGAAACACCTTAATTTTCAACACCTAGATAAGCTTAATCTTAAAAAGCGATAGGTTAAACAAGTAAATTAATAATCCAAAAGCTACAGGCTGGGACCCTGTCCCAAACTTTACAACTGAATTTAGCCTCTCTCTGTGATGACTAAGGAGTTGCAATAAGTGTTGTTCTTGTGGTGTAAGTACAATTTCCTAGCAGTCTGCTGTATCTGAGTCATCACAAACACTAAGCAATGGAGGAATAAAAACTCTCTCTTTTCATTTTGTGCTTCTCTTATTTGAGCAGCAGGCACAGAACATTTTAGAGACCGTTCCCTGATTCAAAGCCCATTGAAATCAGTGGCAGTCTTTCCGCTAAATTACTTAGTTTTGGACCAGACCCCCCGCTCTTTAGTGCATTTAACAGTGAAGTTTAAAAGTTGTCTCCTTCCATTACTAGTCTCAAAGTATAGAGATGTTTTCTTATGGTTGTCATTGTGATTGGAGGTTGGGAATCCCATTAACCTGGTCACTGTGGGAAATACATATGTAGATATGAGGTAAGGGCCTGATCCTGTAAAAATGTTGTCACATGCTCAACTGAAAGCTGTAACTTTGGCACACATACAGATGTTGCAGTCTTTAAACAAAGGCGGGACTTAAAGTACATTTTAGGTGTGCATCCTAGAATCTATCAAATCTATCATGCTATAGCATGCCTAATTGACTGAGTTATATCCTCTACTAGTTGGTTGATTAGTTATGGATTACAAGGAACAGAAATGTCAAAACTATCGTAGTTTTTCTGGCATTTGCATTTGACTAGTTGTGAAGCTCTTGGAAATCTTCAGCATATCTTGTGATTCAAAAGATATGAAGAGACTAATGAAATCTAATGAAGAGACTGAAATTCAGGAGCTCAGAGCCATGGATGATCATCAAACACACATCGTCCCGCTGTGCCTGAATTTCCACTTCTGTAGAAGTGGAACCACTTCTTAGTGCAACAGAAATAAAAGTTTCGTTAAATGTTCTGTGAGATTTTTCAAATGTTTTTACAGAAAATCTTTTATGATTAAAAGATATTACTTTTTTCAGATCTTACAGATTAGAATTGATTTAGAAGATTAATTTTGTTCACGGCCATGTATTCTCATCAAAACTTCACTCTCATGCTATGACATAGGCAGCTATACTGACTCACCCAGAGTTTTAGAATGGTTCTTATTACATGTTTATTTAATGGGGGAGGGAGAGGATAGGAGATATGATCTGGTTTTTGCAAATTTACTATTTGGTTAACAAATATATGGAGAAACAATCCTATTTTAGTAAGCTCCTGACTAAATATTTAAACAGTGAGATATTAATTCAACAGCAATTTTTAAGTTACTTCCATCTTATTTCTGTAAAATGTCTCATATGAATTATAATGTTGAATCCTGAAATATTTATTGAAGCAACACTATGTTTTGCCTGGGTAACAACTCAGTAATGACTTCAGCATATAATTCATATTATTTAAGTCATATGCAACATCCATATTTTAAGCAGTAAGTCAGCTCCTTCAAATTGTATCAACACTGTGTTGTATAACTTTGTGGCAGGAATAGAAGCAGCTTTTGTTTGAAGCTACTATTTAAATTTTCACCAGAGAAAGAGAAAGTAGTAATTTATCCATGGAAATAAGATGTTTCTGTATATTACAAAATAACCATTATTTATGGTTAACTGCATCCAGAGCCTTTTCTAAACTTGATGTGAACTTGTGCAGTTCTTCCAAAGAATGTTTTTAGTCAATCTTGTATGACATCTGTAGTGATAATCTGGGGAAAATAGAGTAACTGGATACCAGTATTTAGTACCAGTAAGATGTTCTCTGTCTCTTACTATTTATCAATTATGCTTATAATGCCTAAGTAACCAATAAGTATAATGAAGACACTGATTGCATTCTTGAGAAACGAGCCTTTTAAATTGTAACATTGAACTGCTGAGCTTAAAGGCAGCCAGATAAAGAATCGAATGAAGATTAAGAAGAGCTTTATTATATTGCAATGTACAATGTGATGTAAGAAACTGTGCAAGTCAAAAACATGAAATAGTTGCTATCAACGTTGCTTTTTCACACGTTGAAAGAAAATGGACTGCATCTTTGTGCTGTCAAAAGTAAAGTAGAAACCTTATTTAGTTCAGGATGAGAATTTGAACACAAATGAACTGATTCTTAGGTCTGTGAAGATCTATGGAGGCACTACTCATCCGTTCCCCTCTGTTAACAGGAATAGACACATTATTTTGACTGTGTGCATGTGTGTAATTTTCCTCAGCCTAGATTAAAAAAATAAATAAATCCAGATGCTCTTGAAAGTTAAGTTAAAGATACAAGGAAAGATAATGTTCCTGAAAAAAAACCACAGGGAGTTACATCAGGCTTTCATTTATAACATGACCATGATTTCATCACTCTGTGGTTGGCTAGACAGATCGCTAGCATTTTTGGTAATTAACACTGTTTTTGTCACTTCATGAAATTGTTTGCAAATCTATATTTACATAATTACTTCTCCAAACTGCAACAGAATCTGGCACAGGCATGCGTCACGGAACAAGCTGTTTTTAGACCCACTCGTCTAACCTCTCTGATTGTAGACACATACAAGGTTTTACCTTCATCATCGTAATTAGCTGGCCCATGTTGTGTTGGGGTTTTTTTACAAGCTTGAAAACAATTAGCTTCTGTTTCCTGGTAACCAATCTTTAACTTTAGAACTGGCACACACATTGCAAAAGAGATTTCATTCTGAGCTGCAAAATAATGTTAATCTGGATATTTATCTGTTTTCTACACTTACTCATAACAGTAAACCTATACCTATGTAAAGTCAATGGGCCAAGCCAATACCTCCAGTTCTGGCCCTACTGCAGCCTGCCTGTGTGATCAAGGATCAAGGTATTATGTGGGTGTTCAGCTTTACTCTCCATCAAACAACGGCTGTATTTTTATTCAAAGAGATACACTCAGCAGTGAGGCACCATATATTTATGGCATTGAGCTTCAGCCCTCTCATGGCCTGGAGACAACTGCTGTGAAGCCCTGGACCCCACAGTGAGACCGCCGACATGGAAAATACAGCCTTTGAAAGATCAGAGTTATCTTGTCTAGGAAATTGCCTGTAGAGTCTCCTATTATGGATGTGAGCTTTTCATGTTTCCATTTTAAAATGTATTGTGAATGCTGAAATCATGTTCTTCTTTCAGCCCTAATGCTTTCTTTAAAGCAGCCATAGAAAGGAAATTTGAGTCTGTGCCTACTGCTTTCTATGTGAACAGAATATTAAACTGTGAGAGAATAGGGACACTAGAAGAAAAAAAAAAGGCATTGTAAGAAGGAAAAAAATAAATACGATTTCAGACTTTCTATTCATACAGCACCAAACTTAACCCACCCTCATGAGTTGTCACTGATGGGCCTGTCATGTTTCTAATCATATCTCAGTCTCTCACAAAGCCTTGGCACTCTTCCCACCACCACTACAGAAGACACATTAAGCCCTGTAAGCAGATTATTAAATTTTGGGTTCTGCTTCTTTTTATGGCAGACTGCAATAGGTGTACCTTTACCTAAGACAGGTTTTAAAGCATGGAAAGAAAAGCTCCAACTTTTTAGAGTAAAGCAAGATGCTTACAGATGTTCCTGTGCCATAAGAGCTCATCTTCCCTTCCCCACTACCCTTACACGTCTTGTTCTGGCACTCCTGGCATGTCTGAAGGGACCACAGATTAACTGTTTGCTCTGCTCCTCCCACCGTATGGAAACTCATATAGGATGCAACTGGGGCATATGGCAGAGCAGGAAGCATATGAGTAATTGTCAGTTTGCCATTAAACATTTTCTACATCCCCAGCTGCAAGGGCCCCAGATGAAAGGCCATTGAGGGGGGAGACTCCACGTCTGTTTATTTGTTCAGTGTGTTCACTAATGTCAGATGTTCAGAGAGCTTTCTCAAACCTCTTAAGCAATGGTCAGCCTGCTTCCCGAAACTGGTCCCATGGCTGGTACTGATGCAGACACATATCAGAAAATTGTTTAAAAACAACAAACTGAGTAAATAATTATGGTTCAGTATATATTACAGAGCAACTTCTCTTTGAAACCTTATCATTCCTCTGCTGTCTCTTTCTCTCTGGATTTATCTGGGAGGGAACAGCGTAGGGAGGCAGTAAGGCCAAGGAAAGGGTCTTCTATTTTGAAGAGCATGAATCAGACATTCATGCAGCTTCTAATAAATGTGCATCAGGTGAAAAAGTTTTAGCTTCCTCTTTGTAGTTGGTCACACTAAATTCCTGACTGTACTGATGGATGCATAGCCACTTCACATGGAAAATGGAAATTAAAAAAAAAAGAAGCCAACACAAGACTAAAAAGAAGAAGCACGATTAGAAGGCTACCATAAATGTAAATGATCACTAAAGGCTCAAGTCTGTTGCCCACGCATAGATATTTAGAGGCACTTGAGGTTCCCTGCAGAGTCCTGCTTGGACTCCATCTCCTGGCCCACAGCTCCCATGTAGGCTTTGTGTCCTACCCCTCAGCCCGCCTTGCATGTCTCAGACACCACAGGGCATCTATGTTTAGGCAGACAAATCCCTAAGCCACAAGCGTTTGATATTCAGGTCCAGACTGTAGACACCTAAATATACTTTCTAAATGTGAGCGTCTTCATGTGATCCAGGTGTCTGAGCTCCCATTATAGCTGGTGGAGACTAGTCAATATGAGCAGAGGAGTCTGGAGAGCTATTCTGCTCTCCCTAAAAGAGACACCTGCATCTGGCCAGCTGAGCAGCCCTTCTGACTGAACGGATGGGGCTGACTAACACACTTTTACACTACCAGAAGCTTGGCTCATGTCTAGGAGGTCAATGTTAGACCCTGGATATCAGGGTCTACAGCCAGGAATTGAATCCCACCCTGAAAATCCAATCATTTGTTGCAAGTAGCTGTTGATGAGAAGGAAAGTTTCAGGCTGAAACCTTTATTCCACATAGTCTCAGACTCTTCTAAAGTCCAGTGACATTCATTTTGATGAGTTGGGTCATTCAAGAGGTCTCTGCAACTGTTATCTGACAGCTGTATACTTGGGTGCTTTTGCAATATGCCATAGAAATAGAGGTGAAGGGGCCTTGTTGACATGAAGGGCCCATAAATACCTCTACTGAAAGACCAGGAGCCAGGAGGAGGGATGTCTTGGGCTCACCAGGGTGAGGGATCCACTTACACATCTGAAGCCAGGACAGATTTTCCCATGCTTAAACGGTCAGTGTTAATCCTCAAGTGTTGCAGCCAAAATGGTTGTATTCAAAAGTAACTAGATTGTCTTGTCTGCTATCCACAGGGACCTTGACAGGCTTGAGAGGTGGGCCCATGTAAACTTCAACTACTACTGGGTTTTACTAGGCACGTAGTTGTAATTTAAAACCTCTCTCTGGACTTCTATTTCTGGTTCCACAAACGGTGACATTTTCTTCTTTAGTCGTACACTGGATGGAGGTGTGCACATACAAGTTAAAAGATCCATACCTTTTTCCAAAGATTCATTATCGAGGTGTCTGGTTTTGGTTTTGCATTACAACTCCGACATGTTATATTGCCTATTTTTTGCTGTCACTTAGATTTCCCTGGCTCCAACTCCTCTTTGTTGTTGCAGTGATCGCCACCTTTTTGCTGACCCTTATCCCCACAATTCGGCAATCGAGCCCTACTGGCTGCACCACTGGTGCTTGTGGGTAACCTCATCCACCTCTCGGCCGACTGCTCTTCTCACTCTCTTGCAACACGAATCAAACGGGAAAGTCCCCTTTGCAGAAAGACACCTCTGTCATCGTTGAAGCTGGGTAAATGTGCATTTTCTTTTAAATCCAGCCCTGACATCACAGCCTCAACCATAACATTTGTAACAATTTCCTATAATCTGGAATTGCTGCTCTCACTGTGGTGAGGAGAAAGGTGACAGGGTTTTGAAACAAAGCAAGGATTTAAAAAGTAAACTCAGTTGTGAGCCAGGTTTTACTGTCATCTCTTGGTAAGGAAATTTCTTGAGGTGTTGGTTGATGAGAAGCTCAACATGACTCAGCAATGTGAGCTCACAGCCCAGAAGGCCAACTGTATCCTGGGCTGCACCAAAAGCAGCGTGGCCAGCAGGTTGAGAGAGGGCATTCTGCCCCTCCGCTCAGGTGAGACCCCACCTGGAGTCCTGCATCCAGCTCTGGGGCCCGTGACATAAGAAGGACATGGACCTGTTGGATGGGTCCAGAGGAAGGCCATAAATATCATAAGAAGGATGGAGCACGTCTCCTATGAAGACAGGCTGAGAGAGCTGCACTTGTGCAGCCTGGAGAAGAGAAGGCTCCAGGGAGACCTTATGCAGCCTTCCAGTACTTCCCCACCAATTCGGCAATCGAGCCCTACTGGCTGCACCACTGGTGCTTGTGGGTAACCTCATCCACCTCTCGGCCGACTGCTCTTCTCACTCTCTTGCAACACGAATCAAACGGGAAAGTCCCCTTTGCAGAAAGACACCTCTGTCATCGTTGAAGCTGGGTAAATGTGCATTTTCTTTTAAATCCAGCACTGACATCACAGCCTCAACCATAACATTTGTAACAATTTCCTATAATCTGGAATTGCTGCTCTCACTGTGGTGAGGAGAAAGGTGACAGGGTTTTGAAACAAAGCAAGGATTTAAAAAGTAAACTCAGTTGTGAGCCAGGTTTTACTGTCATCTCTTGGTAAGGAAATTTCTTGAGGTGTTGGTTGATGAGAAGCTCAACATGACTCAGCAATGTGAGCTCACAGCCCAGAAGGCCAACTGTATCCTGGGCTGCACCAAAAGCAGCGTGGCCAGCAGGTTGAGAGAGGGCATTCTGCCCCTCCGCTCAGGTGAGACCCCACCTGGAGTCCTGCGTCCAGCTCTGGGGCCCGTGACATAAGAAGGACAGGGACCTGTTGGATGGGTCCAGAGGAAGGCCATAAATATCATAAGAAGGATGGAGCAGACTGAGCGCGCTGGGTTTGTTCAGCCTGGAGAAGAGAAGGCTCCAGGGAGACCTTATGCAGCCTTCCAGTACCTGAAGGGAGCCTACAAGAAAGCTGGAGAAGGACTTTTTACAAGGGCATGTAGTGATAGGACAAGGGGTAAGGGCTTTAAACTGAAAGAGGGTAGATTTAGATTAGCTATAAGGAAGACATTCTTTACTGTGAGGGTGATGAGGCACCGGAACAGATTGCCCAGAGAGGTAGCAGATGCCCCATCCCTGGAACTGTTCAAGACCAGGTTGGATGGGGCTTTGAGCAACCTGGTCTGGTGGAAGGTGTCCCTGCCCATGGCAGGAGGATTGGAACTAGTTGATCTTTAAGGTCCCTTCCAACCCAAACCATTCTGTGATTCTGTTCTGTTAAGACCCTCAAGTCAAACATTGCAAGGCCAACAGAGAGGAAGCACCCTGTACAACAGGGTGGTGCAACAGCTCCAGGGTTCTTGGCTTCAGCTGTCATTAACAGAGGATTACACACCTGGCAAAGAATATTAAAACTATCCTTTTAATGCATATAGAGAAAAAAACCTGCTCGAACACGTTTTCTAGTCAATTAATCCATTTTCCAGGGTTCCTCAAAGGCATTGCTGCTTTTTTTTGCACTCCAGCAATCTGGAGTGCAAATCACTCCAGCAATCACTTGTAGGGAAATGATTGTCCTCAAATCCTGTGTTCAGTTTTGGGCCCCTCACTACAAGAAGGACATTGAGTTGCTGGAGCGTGTCCAGAGAAGGGCAACGAAGCTGGTGAGGGTTCTGGAGCACAAGTCTTATGAGGAGCAGCTGAGGGAACTGGGGTTGTTCAGTCTGGAGAAGAGGAGGCTGAGGGGAGACCTTATCGCTCTATACAACTACCTGAAAGGGGGTTGTGGCGATGAGGGTGTTGGTCTCTTCTCCCAAGTAACTAACGATGGGACGAGAGGAAATGGCCTCAAGTTGCGCCAGGGGAGGTTTAGACTAGATATGAGGAAAAATTTCTTCACTGAGAGAGTGGTCAAGCATTGGAACAGGCTGCCCAGGGAGGTGGTAGAGTCACCATCTCTGGAAGTGTTCAAAAAACATGTGGATGTGGTACTTCAGGACATGGTTTGGTGGGCATGGTGGTGTTGGGTTAACAGTTGGACTTGGTGATCTTGAAGGTCTTTTCCAAACTTAATGATTCTGTGATTCTGTGATTCTCTGCAATGCTTTATTTCTGCAGGGTTCCTGTGAAAAGCTGTATTAGCTGTATGAACAGCACCACTAAAATCCTTCGGGGAGCTTTAAGGAGTTATGAAAACAAGCAGTTACTGCATGTTTGCATATAGCACTCCTTCCATAGGACCAGATATGCTTCCTCTTCACTAACATCCTACTGCTCTGTCCTGAGAGGCTAATTTTTTAAAATTCTGATGTATATTAAAAAAAAAGAAGTTGAAGTACTAGCCCATAACACAAAGTGGAAAATGTTTACTGCCAACCAAAAAGAAATTCAAAACTATCTTCTGTGGTCCCACTTGCAGGACAAGTTCTCCAAGGAGCAGCAAGTGGCACTGGCAGCAACTGAACAGGACAAAAAACTGGGGAAGAAAAAGAAAAAATTCCCCACTGCCTGTCCGCTGCTGTATGGTGTGAAGGCTTGCAGTATTGGGTGCTAAAAGATGTTCAGTGCCTACCACTAATGTGCAAAGAGTCAAAACATGGTAAGCAGCTTGGGAGAATGTTTTTGCTTGTTTTACTTACTAGCTTATACAGTTTATGTCAATATAGCTGCTTGAAACTAGTGTGAACGCTAATGTTCAGCACCTGCATATGGACAATAAAATAAATCAAACAATTGCAGAAAAGCTTCTGAAAATCCTCTGGAATTCCATCACTCCGCCAGTCCTAGCAAAAACATGTCAATATCCACAAACAAACAAAAAAATGTAGGTTATATTTTCTACCTGTATATGTATTTTAGAGGTTTCTTAGGTACTTGTTGTTGTGTTTTGGCCTTTCTTTACTGTGATGAACTTTTGCCCAGTGAATTCCTTCATCACTTCTAGTAAATTTAATACATTTTTCCCCCAATTTGACAATATTCCCAATAGCAATTTACTTAACCTGTTTTCATTTTCTCCTTTTTTCAGATAAAAGCAATTTTAAATGGAAAGTTTTCAAACACTGTTTTATAATGAGGAAAGGACATTTTTTAGGTTTTCTACTGCATTTGAGAATACCTCAACCTTCATATTTGAAAATACAACACCCACAGGAGAAAACAACTAAAAATGAAAGTTTTAAGAAGCCAATAGGAAATACTATGCAGCCTGGACTAAGGCTATTATAGTAGTCTGGTAGGCTCTAAATCTGTTTACAAACAGTTATTGCCATTAACCCCTCTACTACAAAACCCTTTCTCTGATGTACTCACAAAATGTTAATACAAATGTCCCCAAAATCAAATTCAGAATATGATTCAACCACATACCCATGGACACATTGGTTTGATGTACATTCAATTTTCTTCAAAATTTTTCTTCTGTACCCGAGTTTCAAGTAGCAAATGTAAAAGGATCAAACTTTAGGAGTATCTCTACTATGACAGTGCTTTGACTTTCAACTTGTCACGCTGGAAGGACAGACAGGCCACCAACTTCTACCACCATTCATTGAGAGAGTGCAAAACTAGGCTCTGAATTAGGTTTTTAGTAGCAAATCGTATTTTTTATCTCCTTAGTCTGAATTGTTCAAAGTACTAAAAATTCTGGTCTTGCTCAGAGTTCAGGGGAAACGGCTCATACGCTTTGAGTCGATTCGTATTCTTCGTTTGGGTGGTACACCAGCAATTTTCAGAAAGAAAACCCCACTGAAAAAAGTGTTATATGGTTATTATATGACATTGAATACCTGGGTATTTAATAGTCTTTAATAATTACTTAAATAATATTTAATTAATAAATTAATTATTAACTAGTATTTAACAGTTACTTTGACACTAGGTTCCTCTTCGTGTAAGGTTTCCGGCACTGCCTGTTTCAGTATCTGTCCTGAACACCGCGCGCAGCGTTCAGCCAGGCAGACACTGATGCGTTCGTTAGTATTAAACTGGAAAGATGGATGTCCACGCCACGTATTTCGTTCCTTCTGTTTCCCCTATCTGCACGTGCTTCCTGAATGCTCACCGAGGACTTCTGACGTGACTTTCCAAAGTACCAAGAGATAGTTAGATGTGGCTGTGCCACGGGATACCGGCTTCTTTCCTATCAACAGAGAGACCTCTAATTCTTCCTAGGAAATACCGATAACTATCTCAATTCAATAATTTTTTTAGTCATGCGTAAATGCTATCGGAGGAACCAGAGCGTGAGCAGGAAAGGCTTTCTGAGGAAACAGGATTTCAGTAGTCTCAGCAAAGTTTTGTTTAAAAATATGTCTTTTTACATTTAAAAAAATAAATAATTCGAAGCACCTCCGCTAATACTTTTCTGCCTGGTTTGAGGCAGTTTGACCTTAAGGTGTGGCAAGCTCTGGAAACTTACTGTGACTCACCGAATAATAACCAGCTACAACATACAACATCAGCCTACACACAATTTTCCAACCTCATTCTGTAAATCTTTCACTTGAAAAGAAAAATAAAAGAATTATCTCCTTTAGTTGGTTTTTAGTCTTTATGACAAAGTAATATACTTATTATTCTTTCATGAAAACATATTAAGATATTAAAGAAAATTGCAAATATGTCCTTGAAAATTCATTTGAAAATCATTTCTTCATCTAAAATTTATTTTAAAGTTAAATATTACATCTATGATATAACATGTAAGTATCTACAGCACAGGAAAAGCAACTTGCAATATCTGTGTCATTATTATTATTATTGGCAAAAAAGCAAGAATTTCTAAAAGAAACAAGAAAAACCCACAAAAACTATATATTTTCTTTACCCTTCCAGGCAGGATAAGGGTTATATTCCCCCCTCTCCCCTCTTCATGTGAGTAATCTTTGCTGACAAAAATACTCTAAATGACTCCAGACACAACCAAATGAAGAATGCCATGAGTCCTCGATGGCCTCAGCTCACTATGTTTCCTTTTCCCAAGTGGAAACCAAAATATCTGAGGAGTGAGAAGGTTGAAGAGACACTGAAAAGGCAGCATCTCACTCCAAAGTGGAGTCAGGACATGACTGGCTGCACACCTGGATCTGGGAATTGCAAAGTGCTCCTAGAGTCTCTGTTCAAAACTTAGTGTCTACATACGCAGACGCATAAATCCATACGTCCACAACTGAGTAGAGATACTAAGGCCACCCACAGCTGCAAGTATTTTCCATTTACCAGAATGCAATCAGGTACCTACGACCTTCAGGATATGACCTTCTCTCCTGCAGCTGCTCCAAATGCCCTTGCCAAGAAAGAGAAGTTTGTTCAAAGGTAAGGGAAGATGGGTCTGGGGGGAACATCTCCATAGGTGACGGTCTGTGGTGGGTTGACCCTGGCTGGATGCCAGGTTCCCACCAAAGCCACTCTCTCACTCCCCCTCCTACGCTGGACAGGGGAGAGAAAATATATCAGAAGGTTCATGCATCAAGATAAGGACAGGGAGATCACTCAGCAATTACTGACATGGGCAAAACAGATTCAATTTGGGGAAAATTAATTTTATTATGAATCAAAACAGAGTGGGATAATGAGAACTAAAACTAAATCTTAAAACACCTTCCCCCCACCCATTCCTTCTTCCCAGGCTCAATTTCACTCCCAATTTCTCTATCACCTCCCTGGCAGTGGCGCAGGGGGACGGGGAATGGGGGTTGTGGTCAGTCCATCACACCTTGTCTCTGCCGCTCCTTCCTCCTCAGGGACAGGACTCCTCACACTCTGCCCCTGCTCCAGCGTGGGGTCCCTCCCACGGGAGACAGTCCTCCATGGACTTCTCCAATGTGAGTCTTTCCCACGGGTGCTGTCCTTCAGGAACAGGCTGCTCCAGCCTGGGCTCCTCTCCCCACGGGGCCACAGGACCTGCCAGGACCCTGCTCCAGCGTGGGCTTCCCACGGGGTCACGGCCTCCTTTGGGCATCCCCCTGCTCCGGCGTGGGGCCCTCCCCGGGCTGCAGGTGGAGATCTGCTCCCCCGTGGAGCTCCATGGCTGCAGGGGCACAGCCGGCCTCCCCATGGGCTTCCCCAGGGGCTGCCGGGGAACCTCTGCTCCGGCGCCTGGAGCCCCTCCTGCCCCTCCTTCTGCACCGGCCTGGGGGTCTGCAGGGCTGTTCCTCCCACGTGTTCTCACTCCTCTCTCTGGCTGCCATTGTGCAAGTTTTTTTCCCCTTCTTAACTCTGTTCTCCCAGAGGTGCTGCCACCGTCACTGATGGGTTCGGTCTTGGCCGGCGGGTCCATCTTGTAGCCGGCTGTCACTGGCTCTATGGGACATAGGGGACACTTCTAGCAGCTCCTCACAGAAGCCACCCCTGCAGTCCCCGCCCCGCTACCAAACCCTTGCCACGCAAACCCGATACAGGCACACGCACTGCAAAAGATCTAGACAAATGTTGAATGGATGACTTCAAAACAAGAAGCTTTTTGGCAGCCACTGAAGCAACTCATCCTGCTGAGAACTAAACTCTTAGGAAAGACTGTGAAGCTTCAGTTTTGCTTTTCTCTATGACCTTGGCTACCACAAAATATACTTATTTTGAGAGTCTTTGGGATACAATCCACTGTAGTATTCTGTACCCCCTTTCCATATGCCAGAATAAATGCAGCCATTTCCAGTTCTCACCATTTTATCTCTCTTCTTCCATCATCCTATTCCAGGATTTAGGTGAACAGGTCTGGGGAGGCGATTTCAGGTAGGAGCCTTCCCTCTCTCGGCTTAACTTTCCTGACTGACAAGCCTTTGATTCCTGTCTTAGATAGCTGCTTCTACCAGATTATACCAAATGGAACGGATTAATCAGTGGCAGAAAAAAAAAAAAAAATGCAGAGCTCTCCACAAAGCTTAAGTTCTTTTAAAAAATAGGAGATCTTTGAGTCCAACATCAACTGCCTAATTTTGGTAGGAAGCATGAGGTTACTCCAAAGAGGAGAGGCAGCGAACCATGTATTTGTGGCATTCAGATTGGTGATATAATCATGTAACTCCAAAACAGGAATAATTCACACTGCCAAAAGCTACAATTCTGTAGCTGTGCAATCCAGACGACGGACTGAGGTGCGCGGGCACAGCGGGCTGACCGTTTCTAGTGATTGCTCCATTATATGCCAAGTGTATAGGTAAGGTGCTGTTGGAGCCCAGCACTTTCTAGAAAGTGTAAAGACGAAGTTTGTCAGTGTACAGAAGGGTAAGTATTAAATACACTAAATTGTCATACCGATCCTTTTAGAGCCAATGTTTTTTTTTAAATCACCAGGGCTTTTCCAGCTGTGTGTTAAAATCCCAACATGACATTGCATGGCTAATTTAACAAAATTACCTTCGCCTGTGTGAACCAGGTGACTGCATGTGCAGAACCCCTAAACGCGCCAAGAAGCCACAAAGGCAGTCAGCCTGTGCCTGTAATTACTTTAACAACACAGACACGGTCTGTGCAAGCTGTATTTTGTCCTTTGTTATTTACTATGTGAATACTAAATGACAAAAGAAATGCAAAAAAAAGCAGAAAACACGGCAGTTTTCCAAGCCTGCGGAATGATTGACATAAGGGTTTGGGGGATTGGGCCCCAAATGAAGGAAGCAATGTTCTCTTTTGTTTTTAAATTTAAAAGCAATTCTAAATGTGTAGACGGCGCGGGGTTTTTCACTCTGCAGCGTCTCGCACAAATTTTGTTTGTGGCCATCTTGAACGCCTACAGCTCCAGAGACACTGTAATTACCCCAACCCATGTGATGCGGCGTGTGCTTTCCTCTGCCAAATGATGGATGTCTCTTCCATATAGCAGCTCCCTAGCAGTATACTCCACGTGCAATAAAGCTCATTCTGGATGCAGTAGGAGCACGATTGGCCGATGCAATAGGAAAGCAATTAATCTGGATACTTTGCATGCTTTGAATTTCCTAGATACATTTAATATGATGCTTACACAAACACTGTAAGAAATAAAGCTAAGCCGTTCCTTCGCAGGCATATAAAATTACTAATTTACGTTTGCTAGATGCAAGATCGCTGCGTAAACCACACCTTTGGTTAGAATAGTATTAAAGTAAATGTATTAATTAAAAAGGAATTAAAAAGCTAGCCACCCAAGACTATAGGCAAATGCTTAAGAGAATCAAATCTGTAATCGAAATTAAAATTGCTTTGACGATTCATGATAAACTCCATGGATATAACAGCAATGATCGTAAGGAAGGAAAAGAAGTGCTCAGCAGTCCCCCCTTTCCTGAGCCAAAGAAAATACAGACAAAAGCAACAAACTACAGCTACAACAAGAAATCAAGAAATGTAAAGAAGCCCGTGCAAATATTTACTGCTGGGCTTGAAGGAAAGCCACTGGACATGACTATCAAACACGGGAAATGCTGCCCCAAAAATCCCACGACTCTGAATGCTTTAACTAAGCAAGCAAGATTTCCAGTGCAAAAGAGTAAATATTTTTAAGCATAGTTAAAATGCAAATGGTTATATGTTTATTTTGATAAATGTAATGTCAGTGTGGCTTTCCAAATGAGTAAATGCATGGCTAAAAAATGAACGCCCGTCATGTTAAACCTGGGCAGCAGGCAATAGGTCTGTTGGCATATAATGTCTGGAATTAGATATGCAATCTAAATGGGGCTGTGTTGCCTACATGGATGAATTCTATTCAAGCACTTCTGACCATCCTTTGTCCGAATTTTAGCTTCCTGAAAAATTAAGAAGACCTAAACAAGGCAGTGAGTAATTTTATAGCCACATGTTTGCATTACTAGCAATGGACAACGGGGGCAAAGTTTTATCATGGACGTTAAATACATCCATGCAATCTCAGCCACTGAGCAGTGAGGTTATTTTTTGTTTTAAATTTCTGACACTCAAGCTGTAAAACATCAAATGAAACTAAACTGTTATAGTAGCAAAAAAAAGGAGTGACTAAGGACCATTTGCAGAAATGCTAAAAATAACAATATCCCATTCATAAGTGCACACACAAATATGTAAAAGCACCGAAGATCTCCAGTTTAGGCACATTTATACCTCTGCTCATACCTGACAGTCCGCTTTTTTCAAATATGCAATTGCAGAGGAGTCAAACCTTTTCATCAGTTTAAACCCCAGGTGAAAAATTAGTTACCTCTGGGAAAAGTGACAAAGAATTGACCATTTTTTTCACCACTTTCAAAACAACATCTCGTTCTTTCTTTTTTTTTTCTTTTTAAAAAATGGCATCTTTCTTTCAAAAACTACAGAGCAATGTGTGGTGTTTTTAAGGGACTGAAAAGGGTGTGTAGTGTATGAAACATTAACATTGTAGTGTATGAAACATTTAAATTGATGTCTAATTATTCATTTATTCAAATGTTTGATTTTTGACCAGTAAGCAAAAAAGAAAGGGGAAAAAAAAAAACAAAACAGCCCAAGCTTCCTTCGGATGCACATTCATCTGCTTGTTTTGAAAAGCTGTCCATAAATTCAGTCCAAGTGGGATTGTGGCTCCAGGGTTCCTAGAAGTAAGAGATAACAAAACACTCCTAGATCACCCAGTTCATCTCACTGCTAATGTCAGACAAAATAACAACAAAATAACAGCTCTTACTGCCAGGAAGTTTCTCTTACCAGCTACCAATGGCATTTTCTTTCACTGTTTCACTCCCTTGTGTATGCCTCGTGCACGAGCTTGAGTTATTCTCTCCTTCGATATTCCATCCACCCAGTGACCCCAAAATAACGATAGACTTAAAAAAATCAGATTTTAAAAAACATTTGAGTTCTCCTTATTCAGCCTTTCAGGCTTTGGGGTTCACAGTTTAAACTTTTTTTTTTTCCTGCAGCTGTAAGGGCTTGGACTTTTTTGTCTGTTTTTGTTTTTATATCAATGAAAGCTTTGATTTTGTGCATTAACGCAACTGGAAATTTAGAGTTATAAAGGTAAAAAGACACGCATTTTTGAGATTTGCAAAATATTTGCAAGTTTTGGCGGTATCTTACCCCTTTCCTGCATTCCCCCCAGTATTTCTGGATTTATCAAGAAATAGTGCCCTGCCCTTCTGTCAGATGAAAGGACCGAGATATGTTTGCTGCCATAGACTTGCCAACTTACTCTTCATTTCCAAGACTCACATTTAGCACAGAACCCATTTCCTGGGAGTTTCCTGCATCCGGGGAGTGAGAGGGGAGGCGGCTGCCAACCTGTTGTGGGAGGCACCATATCGTTCCTTCTCTGTGCAGTTCTGATTTTACTCAGAGGAGTCACTTGAGCTTGTGTCTGCCTTGCCTTACCCCAAGCTGTCTATCAGCTGCTGGTCTCTAGACCGTAAGCCACCACCTCTCATTTTTATTGAAGACTTTTATTTTCCTGTGAGCGCAGAATGGAAACAACAATTGAAACCTCAGATGTTGCCACACAGCGAATTTTTCTGGCAGCTTTGTTCACATGGGAATTTTCAAAGAGCCTTTAATAGTCTTGAATCCAAAAATATTCCCATGAATTTTTGACTTTCATCCGCAATGGTCAACCGTTTCCATGAATTGCAGTGTAGGGGTAAGTCTGTCCAGAGAAAGATCACTGTCTGCTTTCCCAAACCTTTGAAGGAATAACTGAAAAAGCCGCCTCTGAGGAGAGTTGCCGTCTCTGCTGGTTTCCAACGAGAAGAAATCCTATCCCGCCGTCTCGGTTGGGATGACTTCCCCCTTTTCTATGTGTGTTCCTGGCGAGAAGGAAAAAGCAGAAAACCACGTCTGGATGCTAGCTTGATCCAGAAGTGTTGTCTGGGTGGCAGGAAAGAGGAACCGAGAGGGGACAGGGAAGTAGCTGGGGAAGAGAGAGCGGGTTTCAGGGGCGCGGGGATGTGTGAAGCAAGAAAACAGATTGCACAGGGGAAAGCGGCTGGAGCTCCGACAAGAAGCGAATGGAAGGATTTGGTAGGGGCAGGACCTGGTAGCCACAGCAGCTGAACAGTGACAGCGGAGCAAAAGAGCAATGCAGGAAGAAATGACAGATTTACAATTGTAATTACTGGCCGTGAATAAGATCTTCTTTCCTAGAGAGCTGGTGAGATGGCTGGACATGTGTGAACGTGTTTCCCAAGCAGTCCCTGCGCAGGCAGAACAACAGCAGCATATGCTTGTTCATTTACTTCTAATATCCTGGATTTTAGGACTCGTTCACACATTTTGTATATCTGAAGGAGGTAAGGGTGTAATGACAAGGCTGAGGATGCCTAAAAAGCAATTTCAGTTTGTTTAAAATACCTGCATCCCAGCTGCTGTTCAGATGAGCCCTCAAATGTTCCAGCTGGAAACGTTTCTGAATAAAGACAGACAGAGGTGCTTGGCAAAAAAGTAATTTCCCTTAGTAGGGAAAAAAATGTGTTTAAAACTTTGAGAACCATGATCTGGCACTTTGGGTGGGACACTACAGGATCCTGGGGTCCGGAAAAGATTTGTTATAAAAGACAAGTTGAGGATATCTGATACAATGAAGTGGCAAGGGTTGTATTTTGCTGAATAAAAAAACTTTCCTTTGTAACCAAAAATTGAGTTTTGATAAAATATCTAAGTGTACAAGAAAAATCTGCTGTATTTCAGCTGGGAATTTCCTTAAGTCAAGAGAGTGACCACTGAGGCTCATTTAATGACTTTTTACTCTTCTCCACCTTCTGTTAGAAGAGATTAATATCAAGCAAGGAAATTGCACTTACTTGCATCAGAAAACCTCATTCACATACCAAGATGTCAGAGCACATCAGAAAACCCTGAATTGCGCAAAGCCACAAGTGGCCTACTGTGTGTTATATTTTTACTACGATGAATTAATACATAGTGGTTTTTCTCTATTTGCTTCCTGTTCAGTATTGTCTTTAAAAAAATACTCACTTGTTTGCTTATATTACTGGAAGGAATGGTCTTGATTCCACCCTCGACAGAATTTCATAGAATAGAATCATAGAATCATAGAATCATAGAATCATAGAATCATAGAATCATAGAATCATAGCATAGTTTGAGTTGGAAGGGACCTTTAAAGGTCATCTAATCCAACCCCCTTGCAATAAGCAGGGACAATTTGAAGGGCAATAATGGCATAGGGCATCAATTCAAGCAGCAATATATTTCTCAAGCAGTTCTACTTCTTCCATTTGGCTGCACCTAAAGGAAGGCGATCCTCAGTGTGGGCAAAAGAGTTGGAATTTGCCTAACATTTTCCACTATATCACTCAGCAAAGGTGGCCATCTGTGGTTAACTGCTGGTGTGCTCAAAGCTTTTAGAGACAATGAAATGTGACTCATCAGTAGGTGATGTGGGACTTCTCCTCTCTTAGTGTATCAGCATTTGTTTTTTATATTGCAATTTGATTTATGCTCCTGTATTTCTAACATTAGGAATTACCGAAGCAATGCAAGGGCGTTCAAGGGAAGATGCCATCCATAGCAGTGTGTCTGTATTAGAACACAGTTACATCGAGATGGGATGGCAAACTTTTCTGAGAAAAGGATATCTGCTCCTGATGTCTGTAAAGATGACTTTGTGCGAGGACACGCTCGCCCTTCTCCGTATTACATATGAAACTGCTTGTGAGTGAGTGCATATGACATTGAGTCAGAAAGACATTTTTAACAAGGGTCTGCACATTGCTGGTTTTATAGCGTCATTTGTCAAAGCTGAAGCCCAATGACTTCACATTGATTTGGGAATTCTGATTCCATTTACTTTTTTTTTTTTTTCAGAATAGTGAAAAAAAAGAGATGGGAGAGGGAAAAGAAGTAAAAGCTACCCTGTTATACTACTTTGAGCAGTGCATTTTCATCTTCACATGCCAAAACAACCCTCTTAGCACCTTTAGGTAGCCTGAGCTCATGTCCCAACAACCAAGTTCAAATTTATCAGCAAAGCCTATAGGTTGTCTGGTCATGGGGGTCACGTTTCTGAGAAATGTGGAAGAATTATGACGGGTCCTAGTTGAGCAACAGATATCCTGCTTCATTGTCACAAGAGTAGGTTTGGACCTTTGAAAGCAGCGTTGAGTCCCACAGCTCTTTACTTATGTTTATGGAAACCCCACCCAAAGACGCCATCCCAATCCCAAATTAATTTCAATTAATTGTTACCCCTTTAAGTCCTAGAAGCGCAAGGTTCATCACTTCAAGCCAGTCCTTCATATATGCAGAAAACCAAAGTGCTTCAAACAGAGTTTTAAAAGGGTGATGGAGCTTTCTGTCAGCCATGGCCAATCATTTGGACATGCCTGTGTTCTTCAACCATATGTCTGCTCTGGTACCACCAGACCACTCAGCTGTTGGCAAGTGGATAAGCAGCTGGCAAACTGTTTTGCACATGCGGTCAGCATGCATAATTATACTTTTCTTGCTATTATTTCTATTACATCTAATCCACTACTTACTATTTGGTTCACCCATTTATTGCATCTTACTTTTAGCAAAGTTTATAGACTGAAGGCTGCTTTTGCTTCTCACATGTACGATACACACAGTAAAATGAGGTCCTGTTTTGATAGCAGCTACTGAATGTTACAAATAATAGCAAAAATATAACTGCTGCTACTATTTGACATGACCTATTTCCAGATAGGAAATGGTCTATCATAGTGTAATTGAGAAGATAACCCATTATTAACTCCTGTCTCCAAAACTTCCAAGAAGACTGATTATATGGTTCACCCTGAAACACTGCAATTTCACTAACATATTTGTTGGAGGCAATTATAATCTATACAGTACTTCATAGATCTTGGAATACAATAGCTTTAAATGGAGTAAATGGCTTGCATGCCCTGATCTCAAATGAAATGTGACACTATTATATCTTCAGAGGTTACCAACAAATCTCTTTCTCCTGGGTAAACAACAAAAATCATGATGAGGAGAGAAAAAGAAAATATTTTTAAAACTTGTGAGCCCAGTTGCTCTCTGCCAACATCTATGCAGACACTGGGGCTGACTTGTTGCCAGAGTCAGCACACTAGCTAAAAGTCTCACGTTCGGCAGGCAGCAGTTTAATGATAAAAAAGGAAAAATGTTTCCCTTCTTGCTGCCTTCAGCAGATGACCCCAGCCTACAAGGGAGCCAACCCAAGTGTTTGCAGCAGCAATTTGTCAAGTTTTTGCTCATTAAAAACTTTGCCAGAGCTTTACTCCATGACCCGAACAACTGGCTGATTGAATGCCTCTTCCCGGACTGAGGAGGGTGAGCCAGAGAGTCGATACTCTCTGTTAGCCTCATGTCTTAAAAGGGCAAAATGAGGGTCTTGCACCTCGCAGCCAGGCAAGGCTACAACGGAGAACTGCTGACCTGCTCGCAGGTACCAGGGGCCGCCTGGGGCAGGGCAGTTCCACCAGCACAGAAAGCAGTTCATCCCTTGGACACAGGCAGCAAGAGCTCCTTTATGCTGCATTCAGAGGACACTTAAGACAAAGCAATAGCTTAGGAAGCTAAAAAGTTACATTTTTCTCCTGTCTACCCTTGACATTTCTTCCACCAACTTTCACGGGCCTTGCTGTGCAGTAGCGTTGACCAGGAGGGCTAGGAGAGCAGCAGTGCAGGTTTTGACATAGCAAAGAGCAGGTCTGAAAGCAAGGCCCATGTCCTGACTTCCCAGTCCTTCCTCTAGCACCAGGCTGAGAGAAAAAACCTGCCCAGCATGGCTGCCAGGAGAGAAGATGGCCCTCAGGAAAGGATTTAAGGCTCTGGACCCCAAGCAAGTGGAGCAGCCAATGCAACCAGTTGCTACACACTTGTTGAGGTGATCAGGGTTCATAGAACCATAGAACCACAGAATGGTTTGAGTCAGAAGGGAAGTCTAAAGATCATCTAGTTCCAATGCCCCTTGCCATGGGCAGGAACATCTTTCACTACATCAGGTTGCTCAAAACCCCGTCCAACCTGACCTTAAATACTTGGCTGGAGGGCAGCCCTGCAGAAAGGGACCTGGGGGTGCAGGCTCAATATGAGTCAGCAGTGTGCCCTGGCAGCCAAGAGGGCAAACCACATCCTGGGGTGCATCAAACCCAGCATAACCAGCTGATCAACAGAGGTAATTATCCCACTGTATTCAGCATTGGTGCAGCCTCACCTCGAGTACTACGTGCAGTTCTGGGCCCCACAATTTAATAAGGATTGTTAAGGTACTCGAATGCATCCAGAGGAGGACAACAAAGCTGGTAAAAGAGCTGGAAGGAATGTCCTGTGAGAAGTGGCTAAGGACTTTGGGTTTGTCTAGTTTGGAGAGAAGGAGGCTGAGGAGTGACCTCATTGCTCTCTACAGCTTCTCAAGGAGGGGAAGTGGAGAGGGAGGTGTTGATCTCTTCTCCCTGGTGTCCAGTGATAGGATACACGAGAATGGTTCAAAGCTGCACTACAGGAGGTTTAGACTGGACATTAGGAAGCATTTCTTTACCAAAAGAGTGGTCAAACAGTGAAACAGGCTTCCTAGAGCGGCAGTCTCTCAGTCAGCCTCAAGCCTGTCAGTGTTTAAAAGGTGTTTGGACAATGCCCTTAATAATATGCTTTAATTTTTGGTTAGCCCTGAATTGGCCAGGCAGTTGGACAAGATGATTGTTGTAGTTCCCTTCCAACCGAACCATACCATTCTCTTCTCTTCTCTTCTCTTCTCTTCTCTTCTCTTCTCTTCTCTTCTCTTCTCTTCTCTTCTCTTCTCTTCTCTTCTTTCTGCTCTGTTCTATCACTTCCAATGATGGGGCATCTACCACCTCTCTGGGCAACCTGTTCCAGTGTCTCACCACCCTCATTGTGAAAAATTTCTTCCTTATGTCCAATCTAAACCATTGTCCCTTGTCCTGTCACTACACCCTGGGAAAAAGTCTCTCTCCGTCCTTCTTATGAGCCCCTTTATCTATTGAAAGGGTGCAATAAGGTATCCCCAGGAGCCTTCTCTTCTCCATGCTCAACAAACCCAACTCCCTCAGCCTGTCCTCATAGAGGAGAGGTGTTGAATCCCACTGACCATTTTTGTGGCCCTCCTCTGGACCCGCTCCAACAGGTCCATGTCTTTCCTGTGCTGAGGGCTCCAGAGCTGGACACAGGACTCCATGTGGGGTCTCCCCAGAGAGAGTAGAGGGGCAGAATCACCTCCCTCGACCTGCTGGCCACGCTGCTTTGAATGCCGCCCAGGATACCAGGTTGGTTTTCTGGGCTGCAAGCACACATTGCTGGCTCAGGTCCAATTTTTCGTCCATCAGTATCCCCAAGTCCTTCTTGGCAGGCCTGCTCTCAATCCATTCATCACCCAGTTTATACTGATGCTGGTGATTTCCCACCCCAGGGTTCAATGATTATTACTGTCTGTAGCCCACTGCCACCCCTGGCTGAAGATCTGTTGGCTTAGCCATTCATCCTACCACCTTCTGTCTGTGTTATGAAAAATAACATAGGTTTAGAATAAAATTAATTAAAATTACCATGAGTGTGGAATCCAAGGCACCCCTGCATCCTCAGCCCTTCCTCCTGACTAGGTGGAAGTGGCTCTCCAACAGCCACTTCCCAGTTTGTTCCTGGATCCCAGGTGGAGGCCTGTAACTCCATGACACAGGATGTCCAGGATGACCACCTCAGGGTCTGGGCTCCTCTCCTGAGGACCAAAAGCTTACAGGCATCTACATCCCTTTCCACTTCTGGTTGTTTATGTCTCTCCAGTGAGGAGGCCTCCTTTTTCCCAAGGCTTAACCCCCAGGTGGGGGGAAGCGAGGGGTTTCTGCTGGTGAACCATGGATGGGGAGGAGGAGGAACCTGAAGAGGTGATGGCTGCTTCCACCTGGCGAATTAGATAAGAAAGGATGAGCTTCTTCTGTCTCCATGAAGTATGATTTTGTAGCCTGCTTTCCAAGTGTGCTTTTGTCAAGCAGAAGCCAAGCCAAGTCATTTGTCATGTCTCTTTCTGCCTGTCCGCCCCCCGTGTGTACCACGGGGCAGAACCTGCTAAGAGGAAACATGGGGAGGATGTGATGTACTGCAGAGAGGCCAGGGATTTTTTGGTGGTTAAGATACACACCTCTGTCATCAGTTCTTAGCAGAAAATGACAGTCAAAAGACCAAAGTACCTATGAGGTAATTTAGAGAAAGTAAAAGGTCCTCAAAATAACAGAGGTTTTGTCTCTGTAATAATATTGCACTAAGGAAATCCATTATCTTATTTATGGTTTGTTTTTCAGGGTCAGAGCGGACACAGTACTATATATTGTGAAATACAGGTTGTAATGTTGTAACAGGTTGGTTCACCACTGTGGGTTTGTCATACAGTCCTGTATAGTTTATTTTAACTGGGGTGTACTCACTGAGTATAAGAAATCAGTTGGTACTTTAATGAAAGCCAGGCCAATGTCAGCTGACTTGCAATGTTTTAATTCCATAAGTTAGTCCAAAGGAGGCTTTGCAAAACTGTTCCAAGAAATTAGAACTCAAATTTAAGAGAACAGTGGCTAAAAATGTTAGGGCACTTCATCTGGCCAGGTGAAGAGCTAACCAATTTTATTGAAAACATCTGCAAGGGACAAGTTATGTCCACAGGGCTGCTGAAACAAGATTCTGACATCGTATCAACAGCTATCAAACAGATATTGCCATTCACAAGCAAAGTGGCATTTTGTAAGCACATCATGTCTGCACAATATAATAAACCCAAGAAACAAGACAGTGTTTATAACACCACACAAAGTATCCTCTGCTTTCTCATTTGCTTTCAGAAATGGAAATAGGCACGCTGACGGTGCCCTGCATCTCACCCAGCTTTAGATCAGTTCCACGAAGTAGTCAGCACTTGAGCTAGCTTCCTACTACAGACATCCACCCTATTCTTCTGACCTACTTTGCACATCACTGAGATTAATATCTCCATAGAAGCGCTTCAACACCATAAAGGGAATCAGTGGTAATAAAGGTGACTGAGATCTGCTAACATGAAATCTACACAGAGAGGTGAAGACTCAACAGTAAAAGTTTGATGGCATCGGTTCCTGGCTATCCAACTTGGGGAAGGTAAAACCAGAGAAGGTTCAGATGTGCCAATCCCCTGACTTTCCCACCGTCTTTTCATGGCAGCTTCTGAGGAGTCATTTGGAGATGTGGTCCTAAATGAAGTGTTCAGATCTTTTGAAACTGAGTGATTCCTTTCATAAATGTACAGTTACATGACTAGGTCATGATCATCAAAGGACACAGCGCTGTGTATACAATAGTACAGGCAAATTGGGAATACAGCTGGGCATGTTGCAGTATGCTACTGTTGGGGTGAAAGAAGTTTGCCAGGCTAGAACAGACACTGCTAATTCATTAAGCCCTTGGCAGCCCTTTAGTGCTTTTGACCAAATAGTCCTTTTTTCCTGTTAAATTTTGGGAGTTTTAATCAGAACACCTTTTTTGTTGTTGTTTTTGGCACCGCCTTGCTTTAAACATCTCTCCTGAGAAAAACCTGACTACAAAAACATGATGCAAACAAGTAAAAACAAAGAGTATCAAACTGAAATTTCATGTGCAGAGTCTTCATGACTATTTATGAGTGAAGGTAGTTTTAAAGAATGTCTTAGGGAAAATGTGGATAACTACATTTATTTGCACGTCCATGGAGAGAGAAAAGGTCAAGATAGGAAACTTTCAATGGGTTAAAATTTGGGGTATAAACACTAGTACAGTCATAATAAGCTCATGGGAGGCAAGGTCCAGGCTTGCACTCTTACCTCTCAGCAGTGATTCCTGGCCAAGTGATACTTCCAGTGGAACTCCCCATTCACAGTACTCCATAGTGAACCTCAGTGACTTTCTTAGAGAAGCAATCACCACTTCATACCATCTGTGATCCAGGTAGAGCGGACACCCATTGAGAACAGGCAGGGAGTGGATGTGGGAAAAGGTAAGGAACTCAAGCTACAGCTCCATCACAGGACAGCAATAATTCAAGCAGATGCAGAATAATACTGAGCTGCCACTAAAATAGCATTGATTTGTGACCACCTAGCTCAAGTAAAAAAAAAAAAAAAAAAAGCAACCTGGTCTCATTTGCCTTGCATACTTTGACTTGGTTTATTTACTTGTTTGGGCAAAAGTCACCATGTCCCAGCTTCAGACATCTCAGTGGCTGACTGAAGCCTGGTCTGTCAGCCTCCAGAGGAAGAGGCAGTCAAACAGCACCTGTGGCACATAGACAAACACATGAAAAGGAAAGTTTTTGCATTTTAATGCAAGAAAGGGGAGCAGAAAGGTGTGGATAAACCCGACCTACCTCTGTTGTGGAAGCACAAGGAAGGAGATTTGTAGGATGCCACTGGTGCGAAATGATCAGTGGTGTTCCTCAAGGTTGCGTACTGCTTTGACCACTGGACTTGTCTTCTGAATGCAGTACTGTTGAATAATAACAGTAACGATACGGCTACTTACTTCTTAAAACACACACAGCAGGTCCTTCCCATGTTACTCATGAGAAAACTGAGGCAGAGTGAACTTAGCAACCGCCTTGCATTTGCCCGGTAGAAGTGTCAAAGCTGGGTATACATGTGCGATCTGCATTAAATGGGGGCAGAGAGATTGTAGAGGCACAGGTGCCCAAAAATTAAATTAAACAAACCAAAAAACAACACATGTTGTGTCCAAACACAGACTTAAGAAATTATGGGCCCAGTGGCAGGATCTGAAGAAAGTGCCCCGCTAAAGCATCGTCCCAGAGGGCTCCGACATTGCTCTCTGACAACATGGAAACAACAAAAAAACCTCCTAAATGGCTCTTGAAGAATTGCCAGTATTTGTGGTTTAATGGTTGGGCCTAAGCATATTTGATTTGTTTTCTTAAAGACCCAGTCCCTAGAATCAAGTTATTACCTGATAATTTCCCCTACTTTCATTTGAAAGCCCTTATAATCGCAGGGGTAATTATGTAATTATGATTTTTAAGCAGATGTCTTGATTTGCTGGAGGCTGACTCAGGTTTTGAGCACATGGGGCTATTGCTTGTCACTAATAATTTGACTGGTTCTTCTACTCTTAAGGATTTTGTGGCCCGCAGCCCTCTGCCAGGCCTCCAAAGATGAAGTGGCACCTGAGAAACATGTTCTTTCATCTCAGCCAACTTTTCTTTAAAATTAATATCCACAGATAAGCTAAAAGATTAATTTCATTGATACCAGTTTGGATGCTGTTTACCCAGAACGATTCCTTTGCTGCCCCACGGTCTCTACTTGCATGTCAGCGCGAATTACTACAAACATACCTCATGCACTGAATGAACTGGCTCGTCGAGGATGGAAAGTTTCAAAATTTCCTGCCACGAGGGACCACACACCACTACTGCCTTGGGGGGGCAGGTACATGGCATTTGCTGAATTTCCACCCTCCCCCGCCACTTGCTTTCAATCTGAATAAGTCTGACGGATACCGTGACTAGGCTGGTTTCAAGCAAAGGTGGAGTGGGATGGAGCGGGTGGCTAGGGTAGGAATTGAGGTGATACCTAGAAATGGAGTGTGAGATGGCTGGAGTTCACGCGTGTCAAAGAGATCTTGTGTATCCCACCTTCTGGA